>NW_026864654.1:0-50133 GCF_026571515.1 Ruditapes philippinarum | reverse complement strand
TTAAAAGACTTTAAAATTATTTTGTCCTGAGTCTTTTTTATTTTTTTGGGAAAAAAGACCATTTAAATTTTTTGTGGGTTGTTTATTTTATATTTACCCAAAAAGTTGTAAAATTTCAACTCAAATTAAAATATGGATATTAAATAAAAATACGCATTTTAAAATTTAAATTTTTAAAGCATGATTTTTTTTTTTTGACAAGTTATCCTTTTAAAATTTTGAAAAAAAATGGGAAAAAATTTTTATTTAATTGCATGATCTGCCCAAAAGTTTTTAACAATAAATTTTAAATTTGAAAAAAAGGATAGATCTGGGAAAAAAGCAGGGCAGTTTAGAATTTATCTGGATCGGTGTTTTTGGACAAGTTTTCCTTTTTAAAAAAATTTCATTTTCCGCACTGTTACTTTTTTTGGAAGGGTATGTACAAGGTTTTAAAGTCAAATGGGGCAGGTTTTTAACCCAAGAAAAATTTTAAAAAGTTCGAATTTTTTTTTTGGTTTTTTTGATTTTTGACATGGGTTTTCTTTTTTAGATTTCGAAAAGATAAAAATGTTCATTTTTCGGTTTACTAATTTTTTGGGGAATGTTATACGGGGTTACATTGTCTACTTGTTGTTTTTTTTTCAGAAAGTCAAGTAAAGTTATAATTTGGTATGATCAAATTTTTTTGGGCATTTTCCCCTTTAAATTTGGGAAAAATAAAATTTAAATATCTGATATTTACTTGGTTTTCAAATATGAAATTTTGCAAAAGTTTAACATGAATAGTTTCAGGGTCTTAAATTTAATTAAATTTTGGGAATTAGCATTGAGTAATAAAGGGCCCCTTAAAACTTAAAGGGAAAATATTGAAATTGGCTGTATAAAAGGGGCTTTCAAGCGTTTAGAACCCCATTTTTAGTTTTTTTCCGGGAAATTTTTTTTCTTGTTTTTTTTTTTTCTTGTTTTTTTAACACTTACAAAAATTTTAAAAAAATAGCTTGTTATAAAAGACAAAATAAAGGGGTTGGATTGTTGTTAATATTCTTTTTTTTAAACTATTTAAATTGAACAATAAAGAAAAATGCTTTAATTTAAACTTTTTTTTTTTTAATTTTTTAAAAAAAATTGTGCTCTGGAATTAAAAAAACAAAAACAAATTTAAAATGTTTTAAAAGGTTTGCGCATAAAATTTTCGACTTAAAAAACGAATAAGAAAAAACGCAGCCCCCAAGAGCTTAATATTTGGGAAAACCCAAAAATTTCAGGGGTCCCCTGATTTCATTTTCTGACAAGACTGGAAGAAAAAAACCCCTAAATGTACCCCCGCTAAAACCCTGAAAGCGCAGGTGTCCCATAAACGGAAAAATACATTGTTTTTTACGGAAAAAATTAGCTGAGACCCCCCCCCACCTTTTGCCCCGTATTTGATTTTTTTTGGCGCCTTTGTGTAAATAGCTCCCAAGAAGCGAAAGCAATTTCAAAAGAAGCCCCAGCAAGTCCAAAACGAGAAAGTCCAAAAAAGGGGCAGAAAACAAAATAGTGAAGAAGCCCAAAAATGAGCAAGTCTAAATAGTCCCACCCAAGCCCAAATAGTGGGGCAATTTCCCAATTACCCAGCAAGCCCAAAATAGTACAGAAAGCCCCAAAGGGCCACCCAAGTCTAAGAAGGGTGGGCTAGCCCAATAGTGCAGCAAGTCCTAGTGCAGAAAGTCTAATATTTCCCGCAAGCCCAAAGAAGAGCGGGCAAGCCCAAATACTGCAGAAAGTCAACCCGGCAGCAAGTCCGGAGTAAAAGCGATTCTTACTTAAAATTTCACAAAACCCCCTCAGAATTTTCGAAAAAAATCTAAATAATTTAAAAACCAAAAATTTTGAAAAATTTTGGGGCTCGCCCGGGATTCAAAAAAGAGATTTTTGAAAAAAATGGGGAAAAATTTGTTTAAAAGACAAAGGGTTTTAAGAATAGGAAAAACAAGGGTTACCCGGCAGCTTTTATTTTTGTTTCTTCAAGAAAGGAAAAAGGGAACCCTGCCGAGGGGAAAAGGGCCCCCAAAAAGGAGTGAAGAAAAAAAAAAGACAGAGGGAAAAAAACTTAAATCCAAAATAAAAGGAAAAAAGATCTCGAGATTGAGGTTTCAAACCCAGAAAAAAGTAAAAAAAACGGTTTGAGGGAAGAAAGGGCCCAAAAAAAGCCAAAGAATACATAATCGATGAAGAAAAAATGATAAAAAAAGATTAAAATTTTGGGGAGAATTTAAAAGATTTAAAAATAAAAGAAAAGATGGGAGAGAAAAAAAAATTGGGCAATGAGTTAAAGGGCTAAAAATTAAAAATAAAGGGGGGAAAAACCTTAAAAAGTTTTTTAAAATTTGCCTATTAAAAAGCCAACGATATGACCCCTTTAAAGAGGGCTATTTAAAAATCCCAGTTTGATGAAAGGGGTTTAGGGGGAAGGTTCCCAGGAAAGGGGAAAACCCAACTACCGGGTGAGTTCGGGTTTTTTAAAAGTTAAAAATTAAAAAGGGTTGAGCCCAAATATTTCAAAAGGTGGAAGATATGGCAAAAAGTAAAGAAAAATTTTCATGGAAAAAAGGAAAAGTATTTAAATCAAAAAACAGTTAAATCGGGGGGGGGTTCAAGATTTTGGTGTTTCCTAAAAAGAAAAAAAAAGTGCCAAAAAAATAAATAGAAAGGTAAAAAACCCCTTTTGGCAAAAAAAAAGAAAAATAGAAGCGAAAAAAAGGGGTGGTTTTTGCTTTTTGCAGAGGAACTTCCATTCCAAAAACAAAGGGCGGGGAAATGGGAAAGAGTTTCCTTTTCCAAAAGAATACCCAGAGTGGAAAAGAGAATAAATAAATTCGCCGTGAAGAAAAATGTTTTAAAATTTTGTAAATAAGGCGGGCCATTTAGCCAAAAAACTGCCGACAGAAAAAAGAACCAAGAAACCCAAAAAGGTTTAGGGTTTTTAAATTTTCCCAAAAAGACGGGGAAAATTTTGGGCAAAAATTTTGAAAAGCAAAACAAAACCCAAAGGGGTTGTAAAAGTGAAAAAAAGGAAGAGCCTTTGGGTGCCAAAAAAAGCCCTTAAATCCTAGAGAAAAAACATGAAGATGGAAAGTTAAAGTTGGGCCCAGTGGTGGGACTGTCCCCCGTCCTCGGGGGAGCTTGTCCCTTGATTTTTTGGGGAAGAAAAAAAAACCCTTTGGAGTTGAAGAAGGGCTTTTTTTGGGCAGTGCATTTAGGGGTGTTGAAAAGTTTACTGGATGGAGTTAGCGGGGGTAAAGAAAAGTTTGTGAAAGAAAAACAACCCCACGGGTAAAAAAATTGTTATGAACAATTGAGGGGAATGCCAAAGTATTTACCTTTTTGGCAAAAAATAGGGTAATAGCCATACTATTTTGGGGGGAATTTTAGAGGCAATGGTGTTTAAAAGTATTAATATGCGTTTTAAATTTGATTGGTAACTTTTCCCGGGAGAACTTGAAAACCCGATCCAAAATGGAAGGAGACAGAAAACATCGGCTTTTTGCAGCGTCATGACAAGAGCACAGACCCAGGAGCAAAACCGGGCCAACTAGACTTTTGACTGTTCCCAAAAACCCTTTCCCGGGCAAAAGTTTAAAGTTGAAAATAGAAAAATTGAAGGAATCCCAAAAAGGGGTGTTTTCTTAAAAGAAAGTTTGGGACTTGCAGGGGAAGGAGGAGTGAAAACCAAGGGGGGCCCAAATTTTAAAATACGTGGTGGAAAACGGTGTCCCTTTTTAAAGGAGCCCTTACTTTCAGAAAAATGGTGATGACTAAAAAACGGGATTTTTTTTTTCCGACAGACTTTGGGAAAGAGAGTGATGGAACTTCCCCATAAATCCTTTTTTGGGTTTGGCCTTTTTGTCATCAAAAGAAGACAGAGGACAGAATCCTGAAAAATTTCCCAATTGGCCGGGAATAAGGGAGATGTGGGACGTTTTTGCAAAATCGTGGGGCCCGGTGTCCCAGAAGCCCCACCCAAAAAGGGGCAGGTAAAAAGGGTCCCCTAGGGACATGCCGGTGTTGGGAGAACCTTTTCACGAGTGGGCAATAGACTTAAAGGGGACGTTTAATCCCATTTTCGGAAAAGGGGCAACAGTTTAAAATCTTGCGGGGGGTTGGATTTTGCCCACTTTCCCCTGAACCCGTCCCATTGGCGAAAAAAAAGCCCCCGGGGCCCTTGCTGAAGCACTCTTGAATATATTAAGGGGTAGGATTTCCTTCGAAGTTCAAGGGTGACAGGGGGAAAGGTAATTTTAACAGAAAGCCCCTAAATTAAAAGAGATAGGGCCGATCATATTTGTAAAGGCAACCTTTAAACCCCCTTCCCAACCCAAGTGCAACGGCTTTTTGGAGGTATGAATGGAAGTGCTTAAAAAGTTTTGCTGCAGAAAAATGTCCCAGGAAAGCCCCAAGGGGACTGGGATAGTCCCTACCCCCGTTTTAATTTGCAATAGAGGGGGTACCCAGGCGAGTACGGTTTTTCCCCTTTTGGTTGTTTCTCGGAAAAAAACAGTAAAAGGGCCTAGAAAAATTTCAAAAGGGACATGTGGACTCAAGGAGAAATCCTAAATTATACGAATCCCATACCTTTTTGGGTGCTAAACCCTAAAGCAGTGTTTGGGGAGACATGAAAGATACCCCAAAAGGAAACCCTGAGAAAGCCAAGAAATCCCTAAAAGCATCACTATGACAGAGAGCTCGAAACAAAATTTTTTGCGTGTTGGAGATAAAGTTTCGGCTTTTCCCACAGACAAAAACAGAGGATGCTTCAGGGAAAAAGGCCTTTTAAAAGTTGTCGAAGTAAAAATAAATTTAAATTAAAAAATAAAAGATTGGAGACAAGCTAAAGGGACGTTCCAAATTAATTTGCTGGAAAATATAAAGAACCCCAAGATAAATTGCAGCAAGTGTAAAATTTCATGAAGACTTGATGAAAATTTCCCCAGATGGAGCGGGGGACGAAAAAAAGGGCCCTTTGGACTTTCCCTAACTACACAAGTGGGAGCCCATACCAGTTTGTCAAAATCGTGGGGGATTTTATCCTAAACAGAGGAAGAAAAGCCCTTTCCCATATTAAAAATTTACGAATTTGTTTTCAGAGCGACCGGAAAACAACTCCACGTTTGAGCCCATTTTAAATTTAAAGAAAAGGGACCCCTTGGGGAGGGGAAACCCAGCCCCCCATACCAATGCCAAAGAAAAGCTTTAAAAATGAAAAAACAAAAAATTGATAAGGGGGTTTTAATTGAACCAGGGGGTTTTTTTTTTCCGGAAAATCCCCGCACCGATAGTCATTTTTAAAAGAAGAAAGATGGGGTAACCCGATTTTGTATTTTTTTAGAAGACTGAATGCCGTCACAAAATTTTGGGACCCCGGGAACCAAGGGCCCAAGCGTAGATGACATCAGGGCCCAAAGTGAAAGATGAGTATTTTTAAAAAAGATGGGACTTATGAAAAGGGGTTTTTGGAAAACCCCAGTTGCTAAAATTGCCGCCAGATTTAAAAGATTTCCCAAGGAAATGAGGGATTTTAAATCAATTCAAGAAAATCCCCTTTGGGGTTAGGGTTTAAATTTGGGAGCCCATTCAACAGAATGATGCGGAATTTATTGGCAGGGTTGATTGTTTTTACAATTTTGTTAAACGATAATGATAGGGATCCCAAAAAACCGGGACAGAACATTTTGCCCAATGCTGCGGGAGCTCCCCCAAAATTTTGCAGAAGCAAGCTTCCCAAAGCCAAAAAGGTTTATATGGAAATATAAAAAATTGGTTTTACGGGAAAAATTGGGGGGGAAAATTGGCATAGTTCAAGGGAAAAGGGGAAAAAACTGACAAAAATCAAAAAAGGGCGGAAGTCCCAAAGATAAAGACAAGTTAGAGATTTTGGAATTTCCCGGGAAAATATTACAGGAGATTTTTTACCATCGTTTGCTGAGTTTGGGGCCCCCCTCTCACAGACTTAACGAAAAAAGGGTTTTAAACCAAACAATGTACAAATGGGGGTTGAGCAAAAAAAGGCTTTAATACTTTAAAGGAGAAAACCAAAACCAAGATTCCAATTCTTCGACTCCCTGTTTTTTTCGAAAAATTCATTTTAAAGTGTGATCCCTCAAATGTGGGATGGTTTCCCGGCATTGCTTCGAAAATATGGGGAGAGTTTTTTATTGCCTTTGAAGCAAAGCTATTGATCGTGAAAGGAACTATTCTGTAGGAAAAAGAGAGTTTTCAAAGAATCGTATATGGAAAAAAAGAATTCCCAAAAAAGACTTGTAGGGAAAGATTTTCATCTCAAACGGCCCACAGTTCTTGTCGACACCCAAAAAAAGTACACCGGGACAACGGTGTTTAGTGAGGGGGGTTTAAAATTTTTTTCCAATCATACCAGTTCCGTATTGGAAGCCATCTAAAGGATTTCCGACTAATATCTTTGCAGACTACCTAAGCAGACAGTATCAAGAAACAGATGAATGTAAAAAAGAATGTTATTTTGACATTTGATTGGAAATGAGTTTAATATTTCCCTTTTGAAGAGGCCTGTTGTCAAAAATTAGCCATTTTATTGATTTATGAAAAGGAAACACAAATGTCCGCATTTTGTATTATTTATTGTTTTGAACGTGACGTCACAATTGTGGCGTTGTTCTACGGAGTCCGGTTCGCGCCGTTGTGTATTTATATAAAAAGAAATTGGAAATAAAAAAAAAAGAAGAAAAAAATTTTTGATTTCGAAAAAAGCTTTATTCACCAAATATTGTCGGAAAAGCTTAATTTTTCAGCAAGTTCTCCTTGTTTGGTGAGGAGGTTCCAGTGAGGGATACCGAAATAAAGCAGCAAGTCTAGAAAAACGGGTCGGCTTTTCTAATCGTGAAGAGTTAGCCTTATGCAACGGATCTGCTTGGGGACCAGTAAGAAGCAAGTCTAAGAACGGTCCGCTTCCGCAGTAAAGAAGCAAGTCATAAGAAACGGTCCGCCAGTTCCCATGCAAAAAAGAAGCAAGTCCTGCAAGGGAATTCGCAGAGAAAGTCCAAGGAGCGCAGTTAGCAAGTGCTTTAGAAGTCGGCAGCAAGTCAAGGAGCCCAAATGAGAGCTGCAGCAGTGTTCTAAGAGAAGCGCGTTCGAGACAAGTCCAAGGAACGCAGCAAGTCACAAGAAGCGGTCAGGCAAAGTCAAGGAACGCAGCAAATCCAAGGGGCGCAAGCAGTCCAAGGAGCGCAGCAAGTCTAAGAGGCGCAGCAAGTCCAAGGAGCGCAGCAAGTCTAAGAAGGCGCACAAGTCACTTAGGAGCGCAGCAAGTCCTAAGGAGCGCAGCAAGTCTTAGAGCATTGAAAATGAAGCGCAGCAGTCTGAAGAAAGCGTAGTAGCAAGTCAAAGAAATGCGCACGGCAGTCCAAAGTGGCGCGTCATGCAAGAGGTCCTAAGAGAAGCGCAGCAAGTCCAAGGAGGGCAAAGCAAAGTCTAAGAAGCGAGCAAGTCTAAAAAAAGCGCAGCAAGTCTAAAAGCGGCGAAGCAAGTCCAAAGAAAGCCGCAGCAAGTCCAAGAAGCGCAGAAAGACTAATAGTGAAAGCAAGTCCAAGAAGTGCGCAAGTTAATAGTGCAGCAAAGTTCAATAGGCGCAGTCCAATAACTGGCAACAAAGTCCAATAGTACGGCAAAGTCCCAATACTTGGCAGCAAGTTAAGAAGCGTAGCTAGTCCAATAGTGCGCAAGTCAATAGTGGCAGCAAGTCTAATAGTGGCAGCCAAGTCCAAGAAGAGGCAGCAAGTCCAAAATACGCAGCAAGAGGTCCCAATAACGGCAGCAAGTCCAGGAGTAAGCCGATTCTTAATGTTATAATCACAAATTGTTACCGGCTCAGAATAATTCGTAAAAATCTCTCATAAAGTGAAACCAAAACCCTTGACAATCAGAATGGGGTTTTATTTTAAAAAAAATAAAGTGATTAATCTAGCGGACTTATATTTGGGAATGACTTTAAAAACCTTAACTATACCTTTATGACAAAACACTTTTTGCTCGGCTGTTAAATGTTTTAACTCAACGTTTAAATTAGGTTCAAGTCCGAGTGGCCATAATGTGGTCAAAAAGATCTGTCCGGGAAAACGAAAATTTTTTTCCCAATTGTCAAAATAATATCCGAGCTGGAAACTTCCATATCTGTAAAACATAAAAGAATGAACTATAATGTAATTGTGTTAAAACCTGAAATAAAAAAGACCACCAACTTATGTTTGAGACTTTTGTTTTAAATTCTTTTTTGATTAATTCTTTAATATCAAAACTTCATTTTAGAATTTAAATACGCCAAAGAATTCATTTTTGCTATCTGGAAGGGTTTAATTGTTCCACGACTCTTTTTAAAATAAATTATTCCCCAAATTCTATGAAAGATAAATGCAAAATGCTTCTCATAATTTGTTTAATTTTAATATCTAGGCTTCACTTGGGAAAAGATATTACCTGCACAAAAATATTTTGTGGGAGTTATCAACAAAACAAGAACCAGTTGTTCATTAGCCCAAAATCATTTTTCTCTTTGTACTGGAACAGAAAATGAACTAGTTAAACAATTTAACATGCTAATAATTTACATTTTCAATTAAATAAATTCTATGACTTTTTTCCTCTTTTCTAACATTAATTATTTAAGAAAAAATACAAATTTTGCGTGAATGTTACCCGCAAAAATAATTGTCGAACATTTTAAAACATTCCCGGTTAATTATTTTAGTGTTTTGTAAAACACTGTAAATCACATGGATGGGAAAATAAAGAATAGGCGACAACAATTTTTAAATTCGACGTAGGCTGTTGTACGTCTCCGTGTAATATAAGGTAATATAATAAAAAGAATAACCTGGAAAACACATGGTTTAAGCGAGGTTTTAGACCGGGCCATAATTATCAGTACGCGTTCCTTAAAAAGTCACGTTTGATTTCCTCCGTGCTAATGAGCAATTTTTAGAAGATATTGGAACATAATTAGTAAAGGTGCAAATACTGAAAATAATAAAAACGGATTTGATTAAAAACTTGTATTTTTTTCCGAGCCTCAGCTTTTTAAATTGGCATAGTTTATTATAGTGAATATTTAAAACGAATACTCGTTACTGAAGATGTATAAGGTTTGAATAAAAATTATTAAGGCGAGCCTCTGGGGTGAAGTTAGTTAAAGGATATTGAATGAATGTATGGTAAAAATACCGAATTAATTTGAACTAGCTGAATAACATATTTGCCAAGCCTCTAAATATATACAAGCGACCGTGTAATACTTCTTTTTAGAAGTTGTGAAAAGAGACACGATTATATGATCAAGAGTTCCCAATACCTTACGTATTGGGAAACTTAACACAATCAAAGTAAGAACTAAATTTCGGTAGAAAAGTGAATTCAAGATTTGCGGTTGTGGCAAATGTTCAACAATTTAGTTATTGATTTCATAAACCCTAATACTCGATTGTCGAAGATTTGGTTTACCCTAAGATATCTACAAGCAAGGTTTTAAACGGCACGCGTAAAATGGCTGCGAAAGAATTCATCAGTGCGTGTTGGTTGAAAAATAAAGGGAAATCGTTTCTTGCCGTCCCGCGTTAGTAGTTGTTTTCATACAGGGGCAGGACGGACCCGTACGCTTCGTTAATGTCATGTGCCAATAACATGTAATCGTAATAATTTATCATTAGCCCTGAAACATTGAATTGATAAAAATCTCGTTTAAAAAAAGATACATGTATAATAACCCTTTTAATAAAAAGCAAAAATTTTGGAACCGCAAACCCGAATTAAAAAAACCCCAAAATAAAAAAAAAATTTTGGAAAGAATTAACCCGTAGTAAGAGACATTAAAGGCAATCAGACCCCTTAACCCAATCTCACCAAAAAAGTACAGCACACCATGTGACCTCTCTTTAAACTTATTAATAGTTGACTATTTAAGATTTTTAAAATAAAACTTATGTCGATAGATCACTATCTAAGCATCTCAAAAAGAAAATAACAAACTTTTAAAGGAATAAATTTCTTTCAAAACGAACTCGTTTCAAAGTTCTAACAGTCATGAAAAATGAATATAACATCGACACTGTATTAAAAGACAAACTCAAGGGCGACCTTCAAAAAGGTGGCCTCTTAAATAAATGGTTCGCAATGGAAATTTGGAAAAAATTGAGACTTTTTTAATATCCACAATGATATATATATACATCTTTTTATAACAACACAAACTGTACAATATTATGTGTGTATGTATAACAGTTTCATAATTACATTTATGCTCTTTTTTTAAGTCATCGAATCTGTGTTTGTTTTTGTATTTTAGTATAAATTTGTGTACAAATGTAATCTACGCTCAAAATACTATCAAGCAGGTCATTTTGACCATGAAACAAGGCATATTGTCTTATATTGTTAATATGTTCATACATTTCTCCTGCTGAGCATACTTTCAAAGCATAAGCCAGAGCTCCAAAAAAAATTTCATGCAATTAGTTTTAAACTTCTTGATTTCTTCAGCAATTAGTTTTGGCACTACCCTATTTCAAATTCAACAAGTTTTTTAGACGTCTAGGATTTTTTTGCGGTGTACGAAAAAAAACGAGCAAAGGCATTTCCGAGATCGAGCGGAAGGTCGTGTAACACCGCACTTTTGGGTCAAACGCACTTTTTTGTCCGACCCCAAAGTACGCTCAACTTCACAGCGCACTTTGGGGTCAAACGCACTTTGGGGACAGAATCATGAAATTGACCCCAAGGTGAGTAAATATGCTACAAATCAACGAACTTTGGGTTCCGAAAATAAATTTGAAGGTTACAAGTGAGTTCTGATTAAATGCCGAGTACTGACTTATATTGACATTGAAATGCATGTATTTGAGGTGGAGTTTAAGATGACGGTGGTACTTACATACATTACTGTGCAATCTTACTAAAGCCTTTACATTCTAAAGTGTATGATTCTTAAGTAGTAAATAGTTTTTTATCAGTTAACTACTTGAACTATCTTAAATATATTAACTATTTCATAAATTTCTCAAGTAGGTGATGGCCTGTAGCGGCTATTTCAAACCCGCGAGAAACTTTATCGTTTAATTATAAAATGTCGCCGGCAATTTTTTACAGTTGTTGTAAATAGCAAGGAACATTTGACTCCAGTGGCCGGTAGCGTCCAAGGTTAGACTCTTCACTTTAACACTCATTTGTCTAAAAAAAAGTCGAGGAACAGAAAGAAATCCGCAACATCTTTTGGAAATGTTGTAGGAATTATACAAAAAAATGAGGGAAAAATCATAGGTCGCGACTTTTTGTTCCATGAAGTATCGCGGCGAGATAGAATTAAATCAACCGCGACCTTTTAAAAGTGACATTTTCATGTATAATAAGTCGACACTTATTGCTCTAACTCTACTACATCTAAGATTTAAATGGCTTCATGAGCTACCTACAGTAGTAGGCATATACTTATATAGTTTAGTCTTCTACTCGACTTTATGGACAAAAGTGTGAAAAAACTCGAAGGTTTCTTTAAAATGCGACATTTTATACCATTTCGACATAAAATATCGCGGATTAAAAAAGTTTCCCGCGATATGTTATAGACTGGCGGTAAAAGTTCTCGCGACTGTAAAACTGGACGCTACAGACCACCATAATTGTACTTAAATTATGATTTGATTCTTAACTGGTAAATTTTTTATTAATTTTACCACTTGAAATATCGGGAGAGTTGTGACTATATAACAAACTACTATAGTCACGGGGGAGGAACTGTTATATGAAAGATAACTTGTCACAAAGTACGTTAAATGCAGTGAATATAATTTCATTTTCTGTTTAAATGATTTGTAACAGGTTAGAAATAAAATTAACTATAATAAAATTGCATGACGCATATGGCAGCACTTCATTTCAAGCCTTTTTTTCACTTTTGATATTCCCAAATATTTGGACCACATGATATCGCAAATGAAAACGTATACAATGTCGAAAAAATATTAACATATTAGCAATAAAGGTTTGTAAAATAATTTATAACTTTTAAATAATTATGTCCGTTATGACTCAGTGAAGTGCGGTCGTCTACGGAATGCCGTTAGGGCCATTGCCTATGAATGTGTTGATCTGAAACGCGATAGTCGATAGTACGATGGTGAAAACGCGAAATCACGAAACTACGATGGTGAAAACGCGAAAGTACGATGATGAAAACGCGATAGTACGATGATGAAAACGCGACAGTACGATACTACGATGATGAAAACGCGATAAACTATCGTGTTTTCACCATCGTACTGTCGCGTTTTCACCATCGTAGTTTCGTGATTTCGCGTTTTCATCATCGTACTGTCGAGTATCGCGTTTCAGATCAAACCATTCATAGGCGATGGCCCTAACGGCATTCTGGAATGCCGTTAGGGCCATCGCCTATGAATGTGTTAATCTGAAACGCGATAGTCGATAGTACGATGGTGAAAACACGAAATCACGAAACTACGATGGTGAAAACACGATAGTACGATGATGAAAACGCGATAGTACGATGATGAAAACACGACAGTACGATGGTGAAAACGCGATAGTGCGATGATGAAAACACGACAGTACGATGATGAAAACGCGATAGTACGATGGTGAAAACGCGATAGTACGATGATGAAAACACGACAGTACGATGATGAAAACGCGAAATCACGAAACTACGATGGTGAAAACGCGACAGTACGATGGTGAAAACACGATAGTTTATCGCGTTTTCATCATCGTAGTATCGTACTGTCGCGTTTTCATCATCGTACTTTCGCGTTTTCATCATCGTACTTTCGCGTTTTCACCATCGTAGTTTCGTGATTTCGCGTTTTCACCATCGTACTATCGACTATCGCGTTTCAGATCAACACATTAATAGGCAATGGCCCTAACGGCATTCCGTAGTCGTCTGCTTGATGTTACAAAGTGCATATATACCTGTGACACGCTCTTTGTGGTTAAACTTTGACACTAAATGCGTAACGCACTTTGGAGTTGGACCCCAAAGTACTTAACGCAGTTTTGGGTGGGACTCCAAAGTGCATTCGACCCTAAAGTGGGGAGTTTAACGGCTTATTGTATGTATTGTTTATTTATATGTCTTGTTATTCGTTTAAATTGTCTATTGCATTTCATATGTTGTATTTTCGCATTGTTGCATTTTGACTTTTTCCTTTGTTATATTTTGGCTTTTTCGCATTGTTGTATTTTGACTTTCGCATTGTCTTTTTTCGTTTTTTAGAATTGTTGTGTTTTCACATTTTCGTATATTCGCCGAAGCAATTCAAAAATTTAACAATGCGAAAATGCTACAATGCCAAAATGTAACAATGCGAAAATGCTACAATTCCAAAATGTAACAATGCAAAATGTAGCAATGCGAAAATGCGAAGAGACAACAAAATTATACTTTGTGTTCCCTTTGTGTTTTCATATTTTTGTAATTTGAAAGCAAAAAGCGAAAATACGACAATTGGAATGCGAATATACGACGGTTTCTATGTGTCGTATTTTTGCCGTCCTTCTGTCGTTGTTCGCTTTTTCGCCTCGAAAACGCAAAAAAGCAAAAACATGAAGAGACAACAAAGTCAACTTTGTCGTCCGTTCGTGTTTCTGCATTTTCACATTTTGTGGCAAAGAAACGAAAAACGATATGGCGTAAATCAGCCACCATAGAAACATTACATTTTGGAAGAAACAATCGTATTACAAGCACCTGCTCAGAAACATTTGTTCTCGGTGGAACTGAAAATATTCACTTTTGTCGAAATGCACGGACACACGTTTTTAAAGGTACTTAAAAACCGTGTCAAAAATCATGATTGATCGATCAAATAAGGGACATCCTTTATTTTGCCATGCAAATGTTTCAATATTTGGACCACAATCAAATTTTAAGCATAAAATGGAATCTACGGCAGCCATAGGTGACACATTCGCGATTACATTTATTTCGGTATAGTTGTTGAAAAGATATCGCAATTTATTAGTTGTATTTATAAGGTATATATTTCTCAGTCTTAAAACGTGTCTTTTTAACGTTTATAGCTTTTATCTATAGAAATTCAAAGACTACGCTCCTCCTTATACGCCAAATTCATATTGCTTCCCGCTCAACATCGAACATCTCGCTCCACTTCTTTCGAAAAATATCGATATACAAATTTACGAAATCCACCAGAAGTAATTTATGTTGAACGAAGTTCTTGTCACGGGTTGATATTTTTCTAAAACATTCGAATGGTAGAGCATCTAAATGGTAAGTCAGTTTAATATTCTACAAATCATTGTTCACTTCGTCAGGAAAAAAGTTTTCCCGGGTTAAATATATTTTTTTCTTTCTATAACAGCTTAGATCATTGGAAGACTTACACAGTTAAACAATCCTACACGGAACAACATTTTTTCGTTTTTCGTAAAAATACAACTTAAATTAATAACAAAACAAAAACATAAACAATATTTACAAGTAGCCGTTTATATCGATCTTTCGCCTGTTTTTTCCGTACACCACAATTTTGAAGTGGAGCGACAGTTTGCCAGACGTGTAGATGGAGACAACGTGTTTACGCATGATTTAATTTTAGCTTGGTTCCTCGAAATAAAATCATGGTTAACAACAGACAGTCGCACAGTCCATCATTTGTATACAGAGATAAGAAAACATTGTCTTTCCATGAAAAGGAAATGTAAATAAAATTTTTGCAACAAAGCCAGAAATTCAAATTTGGTCAAATAGTGAAAAGCTGTTGTATTTGAATGTTTTATGCACTTTTGTATTTATTGACGACTCGAATATTAAATCGTGTCATTCCGTAGTAAACATGCGTCTTATTCAAAATCATATTGACTCGGCTGCTTCGAAGACTTATGATACTACTCTACGTCAACAGAATAAAATGTTCTGTAACAAAATATGATTCTGCTATTTTAAGTAGGGGTGTATCCGTTTAGCAATGATTTCGTGCATCCGCTTTTCAATGTTAAATTAGAACCATATTTAATTCATACAAAAAATGGAAGTGTAAAGATTATATTGGTTGGAAAGAAATACAAAAGAAATACTTTTTAAAATTCCTGGAAAAGAATATGCCATCATACAAGCCTTATCATCTCAGAAATAGATTTATTGATCTTTGACATTGATAATCATAATCATTGATTATATGAAATATATTGATTTCTTGTTTTATGCTGATAGAAATATATAAAACATAGGCTTGGCTGGTGGATATATACTTTACTATGATGTTTGTGCTAATAACATTTCTAAACTCAATAAAAAAATAAACAGTTTTCATTTAATTATGAACAAAGTTAATTATTTGTACATATGTAGATGTGTTCATTAATCAAATTAAAGTTTGTGTGTAATCCTTTAACCCCAGGGATTATCGGTTCGAGCCTTACTTTGGTCACGACCATGTTTCTTCATATGACACCAGTACTGGTTTGTTCCAGGAAGCCGACCCGAAAGTGATCAATATAAGTTGCAAGAACTTGTTTTGCAATCGAGCTTACAATAATGTAATTAAACATAACTTATCCATTTCATTATTTTGTTGTTTCTTATGATTTTGTTTTTTATTTTAGAAAAGTGTCTGAATCACCAGACGATAGTGCGTTCAGTGTGACAGATCATTTTTCATCCGAAAAAATGATCAAGTGTGAAAAGAATAATATCAAAACCTCTCAGTATCAAGTGATTCTTGGGTAATAATATTGTTCTCATAAGCAAATATCATGCAATTGTTTTCAGACTTCTTCGATTTCAAATAACGCATAATTGTGTATTGCTTAGTGTTTGTTAAATTGTATTCATGAAAATAAATCTGAGTGAGTGAGTGAGTGAGTTGGTGAGTGTGTGAGTTGGTGAGTGAGTGAGTGAGTGAGTGAGTGAGTGAGTGAGTGAGTGAGTGAGGGAGTGAGTGAGTGAGTGAGTGAGTGAGTGAGTGAGTGAGTGAGTGAGTGAGTGAGTGAGTGAGTGAGTGAGTGAGCTGGTGAGTGAGTGAGTGAGTGAGTGAGTGAGTGAGTGAGTGAGTGAGTGAGTGAGTGAGTGAGTGAGTGAGTGAGTGAGTGAGTGAGTGAGTGAGTGAGTGAGTGAGTGAGTGAGTGAGTGAGTGAGTGAGTGAGTGAGTGAGTGAGTGAGTGAGTGAGTGAGTGAGTGAGTGAGTGAGTGAGTGAGTGAGTGAGTGAGTGAGTGAGTGAGTGAGTGAGTGAGTGAGTGAGTGAGTGAGTGAGTGAGTGAGTGAGTGAGTGAGTGAGTGAGTGAGTGAGTGAGTGAGTGAGTGATGCTGACACTAAAACATTATTTTAACCTATGTATTCATATGAAGTGAACATCCAATGAAATCTTATTTTGCCTAAGGTGATATACAAAAGTACGAGTATTTGCATATTTTGGGACAGTTATCATATTTATTCAGTGTACTCGTCCATAAAATTAAAAAAGAGTAAAATACATTTTTACGATTCTCATTTCTACAGACAAAACGCATTTTCTTTTTTTTTTTCGTTTTTTATTTGTTCATTACCTTCCACAGTGCATACTACAATCCAAGATCAGACAGCAATGAAGCTACTATAACAGTGACAATAAATGTGCAAGGATTATCAGAACGTAAATATCCTGCTATATTACTTTGACGTGTAATGGTTTTGTTTACTTCGATAATAATTAGTGATAAAATAGAATCTATGTGGTAATATTAAAACTTATTGTGTCTTTTTGTTAAAATGCAGAGAAAATGTCATTTTCGTTTAAAGGCGTATCTTGAACGAATAACATTATCTGCCATATACAGATGTGTAATGTCGGATAAATGTAACACCATTTTTTGAAATTTTGATAATTCTTTTGTGGTTTGTTGCCAATAATGATGCTGTATACTACCAACAAAATTATTTATTGTATTATTAACCTTCTACTTTGAACCAATTCGCTTTAATGAGTCAGATAGTTGTTACCATGAACATTCTGGGTATTAGAAAAAAAAATGTTTAAAAACTTTCTGAAATCAATTGAAGCAAACTGCTGCTGCACCGAAATTGATTTTCTCTTATACGGTCATATGAATTTATGTGGGATGTTCAGAATGTTTTGAGACTGGTCGGAATTTTTCTATAACAATATAATTAATGCAGTTTATCAAATATGTGTTTGTTGTTTTACATATTGTTAAAATATAAATGCACTTTAAATATTTAGATTGTATAATGTACGTTTTGTAAAAATACTTTGTCGTGGTTATATACCACTAAATTTTGAATAAGTGCCCGCCCACGATTTGTCTTACCACTATCTTTAACGTGAATATAATATTATTCAAAAGCCCTCTGATGCTTTCATCAATAGAGAACGGAGACATTTATGAAAGGTATAAAAAGCTAAAAATCATCTGAGATTTATTATTTTCTTAATTGGTTTCCATAATAACCTCGCGTCCAATGTAACACATGCA
Organism: Ruditapes philippinarum; assembly: GCF_026571515.1. Lineage (NCBI taxonomy): Eukaryota > Metazoa > Mollusca > Bivalvia > Venerida > Veneridae > Ruditapes > Ruditapes philippinarum. The sequence continues at coordinate 32,638 of NW_026864654.1, read as the reverse complement.
TGTATTTCACGATGACTTTTGGAATTTAACAAAAACTTAAGTTTATATCAAAATTTAGTAAAATAGAGTATACTATCCATATACTATTTTTTGCGGGAAGAGCATAACAAAAAAATATCCTATTGAAATACAGTTCATTCATATTTTGTATGTAAAAGTAGAATAGAACTGAGTTGCATGAAGCAATATACTTTCGCGAGGTGACATTTGAGCTCAACATGTTTGCTACATATTTATATACATGTATGTTCTGGTAAATGTTACTATTTTATGTTAAACAAAAGTCACCAAAATTTCAAAAATACGTTTTTAAGCATGCATCCTTAATTAGCTATGTAGTGAACAAAGCTTTTAAAATTTATTTACTTTATACTAACAACAGCAGCAGCGACAGAAACAACAGCATCAGTAGCGACAGTAACAACAGCATCGCCAGTAACAACAACATCAGCAGCGACAGTAACAACAGCATCAGCATCAACAGCAGCAGTAGCGATATTAACAACAGCATTTAACTTAGGGATCTTTATTCGCAATCTTATGTTAAACATTTAACTGCAACACATGTAGTTTTTGATCTTGAAGTTTTATTAATATCTTATCTACATTTTTGTATGTGTGTAGTAAAACAGAATTAACTTTAAATGTATTCAAGAAATTATATTTACTATATGCACAGATGGTGCAGCTTTGACTTTGCTGAAGGAAAAGCAAATGTTCACACATCGACGGAAATGAACAAGGGAATACTATTAAGAAATAACTTTTGATTTTTAAAGGAAGTCCACTCAAAGCTTTTTGCATGATTTCCGAAAGAACTTTCATAATTCTAATTAATGCTTTATAATTTTAGAAACGAGTGATAATTATTAGATACGTGAAACCTGATATCGTATGTTTAACTTTAATTTTTCTATGATATAAAATAATATTATATACAGTCGAGACTGTCATATGTGACTTTCCAAGGGATCTTCAGAAAAAGGTCGCATATGACAGGGAGTCTCTAAATACAGTCTCAAAGAAAATTAAATTTAAATATCATCTATCTGTCTATATACCAATGTGACTTAAAGATCCTGTAATTATGTTTTGTGATTGATATTGTTACTGTGTTTACGTATCTTGCAAAAAAATATATATGGATATAAATATGCAAATAAAACAATTTTCAAACATCAAAGAATATGTTAAATGTTTACTGCAAATATTTGTGCACATTATATTTAATCAATAAATTACATGCATTGATTTCTTATTGGAAAATTTCACTTAGAATTTATAAAAAATAAAGTTCTAATTACCTCCCTTTAATGGCCTTTATTTACATGAAATTAAAAATTGGGTGATATCTTTCTAAATTATGCTTATTTGAATTTTACAATATTGACAAATCTTAATTTGAGCATCATATTTATGAAATAAAACCATGAAAAAATTGTGTTACAGGATCTTGACTGTAAACATATCCATATCCAAAGCTTTTTCTGGTTTCGTATCAATATTTTTTCCGTATTAATTATGCAGCCATAGAAAGGTAAATTAAAAAAATGCTGCCTAAAACATCTTCCGTGGGCACTCTATAATTAAAAAAAATCTAACACAAGTCTTAACCCAATTATGTACATTACACACACATCTATTGCATCATGCTTCCCATGAACAGACGCTACGTCACTTGGTACCTGCATGTATCTACATGCTAACTGTGTAATTGAGATAGAGGTGTGTACAGCGCTGGATTATAATTGGACTTAATTATTTTGGCCCTCTGGGTGTTATAATAGGTATTCTTTATCTGATCAATGGACAATTAAAAGGTGTGAAAGTCGTTTAAATCAGACAAAACATTGCATTGGGACCAGACAATTAGGGTCGTTTGTCACATAAGACAGGGAGTCGTTTAATTCAGACCATTTATATAGGAAAATACGTTGGGAGTACTGAAACAAGGTCGGATAAGACAGGGAGTCGTTTAAATCAGGGGGTCGCTTAGGCAGTCTCGACTGTACTTATTTTTTAAATATTAACTGTAATAAATATATGCTATACGGACAAAGAGCTGTAATAAATATATAATATACGGACTAAGAGCGTCTGTTCTAATAGTTCCATTATGACTAACAATAATTTACAAACGTTATCATGAGATATCACTGTTAAAAGTTAAGATAAAATTGTTTGATATTCAAACACTACAGCGTTGGATATGTTTAGTCTGAATCTAAAAATGAAGAAAACTGGTTGCCAAACCAAACCAAACATGACATTTGAATGTTTATTTGCTTAATATAAATGCGTTCATCTGTTTGATATGTATGCGTCCACTTGTTAAATATATAACATGTATAACAGTCGTATAACTTTACTAACGACAGAAATACACTCAACTAGAATATAGAATAGTAAAATCTTGGAATTTTCCTTTTATCATAAATTATAAATTTTGTAAAATGGTTACAAAATCAAAAAATCGGAATAATTGTTTTTCGTTTTAAATGGTTATGTTGACGGCATGACCCAATCAGAGTGTCGAATACGAAACATCGACCCAGGTGTAAATATTTCTTCATTTTAAAAATAACTGCATTTTTGCCTGACAACTTGACGTTAAATAATAATTTAATAAGAATACTACAAGTATGACAGAGTTATGCATAGAGTGAAGCGGCATTCATTACAGTACATTATTCATTACAGTACCATACAGCTGTGACGTTTAAACAGCAGAGGATAAGCACTGGTCAATATCTGCATTGGATCTTGTAAAAGAATTTCACAATGAACCATGTTCGTTTGATGGTTGGCATGACCTAAATCTCTATGATGCGATGTCACCTTACGACGTCCGTAATTTGATTTCTGTCCCTTAGGCATTTTCAAGAATTTAAAGATCCTGTATATTTTGTGATTGATATTGTTAATGTGTGTATACCACACTTGCAAAAAAATACAATGTATATAATAATGCAAATAAAACAATTTTCAAAATATGCAAAATGTGTACTGCAAAAATTAAAAATTGTGTTACAGGATCTTTAAAATAAGTGAATAGAAAAGTCTTTGGTAATGTTCAACTCTGCAAATATATTTCTCTGAATATTGCAGTTTAGGTCAAGTGGAATATAACAAAAGGGCATATTCTCATCTTGAAATTTAATGACTTTTAATACTAGACCTAAAATGGAGGAAACATATTTTGGTTTAAACATATTTATTTTAGCTTGATTGCGAAACAAGTTCTTGCAACTTATGTTAACCACTTTCGAGTCAGCTTCCTGGAACCCACCAGTACTGGTGTCATATAAAGAACATGTTCGTGACCTGAGTAGGGCTCGAACCCATGATCTTTGGCTTGTGAGGCAGACACTTTAACCACTATGACATTGCTCATTTCGAATCAGCAAATGTTTTTTGGCATCGTTCCTCGACAATTTGTGCTTGTTTTCCTTCATATTTCTTTTCGCTTTATAGAGTATGACAGTAAACATTGTCATGCAATGTTGCATGTTACAGATTTCTAAAATATTCTTTGAATAATGGTTTGCTTTTATAGTTTGTTAATTGGTCGAATTAAGTCACAAATTAAAAAAAAAAGATTTTTTTTTTTGCAAATCATTTCAATATAAATGGATTGGTCTACAATAGGCAGGCAGATACTCCAATTGTGTAATAAAATAATGAAATCAATAGCAGCATTTGGATATTCTTATAAATCATACCTTTCAAAAATGGTACTTAATACAATCAATATAATTATAATGGTTTTACAGATCTTCCAATATGGGCCTATTCACTTTAAAGTCACCAGTATTAATGAATACTTAAAATATATTAAATATGATTATATTTTACTTAACTAAGCCAAGCTCGTGTATATGAACAAATATACAACATAAATAACAATACAGATAAATGTATAAATGATTCTATTGCATTGCATCGGTTATTTTGTTGATGTGTGTGGTGTTTTGTACATTATGTTGATTGTTTGTTCGTTCGTTTGTTTGTTTGTTACAAAAGATTTAACATTATTGCATCCTTGTAACAATTCAGGTTTCTATTTTGGCTGGCAATATTGCTATTCAGACGTAAAACCTTGTATCTTAGTATTTGAGCTGGTCGCGTTATAAGCTACTGACCTTGCCATTAGAACTTATTATATTACATTTCAATCATACAATGTGTTGTGAAAATTTACTTTTTTATACAAATTTCTCAACATTTTTGGTTATTCTCTCAGAAAAATACAACGAGCCTTTAAAAGTCATCACTGTTTATTTAAACATTCGTTACATTTGAGATGCACTAGCATGAATAGGTTACGATATGTACATTAGCTAATCGGTCCTTTGATATTATTTTAAACTAATGTTTACCCTCAAGTCAAGTTTTATTTACTAAATATCAATAGTAATCATAACGGAATAGTAATTTAATTTTCATTATGTATCACTGTTTTGTAATATCTATACATTTGTGTTTGGAAATTTTTCGATTTTATAATCCCCCAAGAACTAAAAGCATTATGTACTTTGGCTTGTTAGATTTCCATTTGTATGATAATGTAATACCCTTCTATAAAACAAATCTAGGATTTATTCATTGCTGACGATTGCACCTTTTTATTATTCCCCGTCCAATACTCCTAACATCGCTATATGGAAAGGCAATTTCAGACAAAATTCAGTTTTGGACATCGCTGCAATATTCAGTTACATTAGCTGTTCGGAAAGCTATATGTACTTAATGCGACTGTGAGTAATAAGGCCGATTTTATTATCGTTGTACAACTTGACTTATTGATTCCATTGTATTTAGTAAACATTTCTGTGATAACCAATAAACGATACTGACTTGACGAAAAGCTACCCCTTATGTACACCCTAAATGCTGAAAGTTACACAGAAATATAGACACTAGTAAAATGCTATACTACGGTGTCGTTTACAGTATAATTTAGATCAATTATTTTAGTAGCAATAACGGATGCTAATAGTTTTGTAACAATGCGCCATACAAATGAAAATTGAGTATAAAAACAATGAGTGTTGCTTTCCTAATGGATGATACTAAATTGTTAAGCGTACAAGAAAATCAATCAAGAAAAAACGAATAATGGATTTCTGAAGAAATTATTACTTTCGAACTTATCATTAGAATTTAAAAGTTATAAATAATTCGTCAATATGCTATATATCGTCGATATTTCATAATAGTCATGAATTTCAAGGACACTTACGATATTTTATTTTGTTTAAAATTCATAGATGGATGCATTGCGACTTCATTCTATAACAGTATAGTGAAAATATTTCAAAACAAAATAAATACTCCTCCAAAACAACGGTTGCTATAGCTGTGGGGAAGGAAAGTGATTTCATAATAATACTATTAAAACCATTTTCAAACATCAAAGAATTTGTTAAAGACATGTATGTACATTACATTTACTATTCAAATGTTCCCTTATAATATCTTTATATTAACTCCTTGAAAGTAATTTATACATCAAAAACCACCTCAGTTTTATTGCTACAACGATTTGCCATCCTGTTTTATGAAATCCTGAGATCAATCTATGAGAAGACATCAACAATGTTGTAACTTTAAAGAAAAAAGCGGACTTGATTATACATGTAAATGTACATTTAGTAAAAGGTTTCGAATTGAGTACAAACTCCTGTCAAATTTTCTCCGAACACATCAACAAAACAACATTTAATTAATCAACATGTAGCAATTGCAATACAGTCAGTCTAGTTCATTTCACAGCCTTTGAATGAGAGTGTTGATTATCCTTGGTAAAAAGCAACAGTTAATTATGCATTTACATGTATACGTTCATGAAAATTTATGCTTCCGCTAATATAAGTTTGACCTATGCTGGAATGTACGCTGATTGGTACCGAGTGATTAAGATGCCTTGGTAATAAGGATGAGTTTCAGTTTATTCAGTTTACCAATGAATATTGGTAATGCTGCAATATAGTACGTGTTATTTGTATCCAAAACCTTCCATGAATGTGAAAAAATAGAGAAAATAAGAATCCCTTAAGAAAGACTTTCTTATGATATGTAATAATATTTCTCAATCAATTAACAGAAGTTTAAAATTATCCACTATTAATATGTATCATGCCAATACATTGATTTCTGATAAAAAGTGCATGCCTGGCTTATCAGTCACCCTCAGCTTTATCAGACATCCTATCAATACATATTCAATTTGGTATAAAATGAAAAGAAAGAAATATTTTACATCTTACTTGTTTGAAAATATCTAACTGATAATATGACCTTTAATGAGCATGTTACTGCGCTCGGCGTAATCTCGAGTGATTTTTGACAGGTGTTTTGTTTCAGAAAGAAACACATACTAAATTGAAAACATGATTTTAAATAGAATGTCTGATATTGTAAACTTGATAAGGCCTGGCACAAAATCAATGAAGGGCGGGCTCTATTTTCTAAGCTTTGCCTGATTAATTTTGTAATATCAGACACTAATATGGCATTCTCTATATCACATTCTTGATATTATTTATATATCACATTCTTGATATTATTTATCATTTACATTTAATTTTTCAACAAATGATTAAGTCTGGAATTTACAAGTTAGCTCATCTTAATGCTCACATCTCGCTATATTATTAGATTTATCAGGGGTTTATTAATTTTCAATCGTATTCGTTATAAGATAATGTTTCACGCCATATTTAATCAGACAAAAGTGGAACAGACAAAACTACTTTACTGGTATCGTAATATAGTTAACCGGTTAGTAACATTTCTATCAAATTTCATATAAATGTCTAAGAGCACTTGTAATAACCACAAGGGCGTAGCCAGGTCCACGGTTTATAAATGTTAATATGTTGTTTTTTTGCCTGTGACTATGTCTTTGAAATTTAATATTAATTTTCAGCGATATTTATTTTTTCCGCTAAAACATTTCATTTTCTTTGCATATATTATTCATATATAATATTTCAAATAGACATTATATTTTTACAAAATAAAATATTTCAAGGAACGACCATAAAGTCATGAAAACAACATACTTTTACTGTTTTTTCTATAAACAATTTATTAGATATAAATTTATAAATCTTAAAAATTAAATTTTATAAATATGTTTGCCATTCAAAAGACTTGAAACAAGAAAGAAGCGTTTTTACAAGTATCATGAAAAAGAAAATTTAAATCAGGAAAAAAGACATTTATTTATTTTTAAAAATATGGTTCACTTTTACAGTGCTTTTATTTTTATGTTATGGTGAAATATTTGTATGGTTTTTATGTTACGGTGAAATATTTGTACAACAAATGTTTTCCTTTCTGCTTAATCTACTCAAGCCCAGTTTTAAGTCTCTAACTAAACATAGGTTGGGAAATATTATTCAATTATATGCTAACTTTATCCAGCCTTTACTTATATTATCCTGTCAGACTTAATATCTCTTAGAAACAATCATCCGTTATTTAATTGCTTGATATCGTTTGGTCAAATTACGAGTTCTATGACTTTAGGAAAGGACATGACAATCGTGATAAATAACTATGTCAGCGAATCAGGCTAATATATATTGTAATTTAATCAATCTTGTAAGCACTGTTCGTTCATTCTCATCTTAAATAATATATATTATTTCAGAGTATGGTATTTCTCTTTACGTCCGTGTTTCATAACTTAGAGTCTTCTTCTAAATACTTTCGTTTTCTTTAGGAAACAGATTTCACGGTGCATATCCATATCGGTACCCTCTTTGCGAAATCTGCTGAAACGGTACCCTCTTTGAACATGCACAGGTCATTCTCTGCTAAAAACAAACCAGCGGTGGATAACAATCCAGTAAATTTTATGTCATTGTAATGTGGAAAGGAGGTATGACACGTAGAAAAGATGTATACCACGGAACACTAGAATGTTTTATTTATGTGCTGATTTGTCATGTGCCCGATTTTCATGCACTGCTACTTCACAATAAGCTACAAAAAATCGACATGTCTTGTCTCGCCCATCACCTCGACATATTTAACGCAAATAAAAGCAGATGTCGTGCTTTGAGGGTACCTATGTGTTAAAAAATGAGAGGGTACCTGTGATATAAAAATTCAAATGAAGAGAGGTAGCCCGTGCCGCTGCAAAACCGAAAGTAGGGTGTTTTTATGAATTTTTCATTTATTTTGACAATATACAATGATATGTATATGAACATATTAAATATGTATGATGCATATATAATCAAGCCACAGGTTCATTGCAGCCCGAAAAGTATGTCGAGGTGATGGACGAGGCAAGACATGTCGATGTTTTGTAGCTTATTGTGAAGTAGCAGTACATGAAAATCGGGCACATGACAAATCAGCACATAAATAAAGCATTCTAGTGTTCCGCGGTATACATCTTTTCTACGTGTCATATCTCCTTTCCTTATTACAATGACATTTTAATGGATTGTTATCCACCGCTGGTTTGTTTTTAGCAGAGAATGGCCTGTGCATGTTCAAAGAGGGTACCGTTTTCGCAAAGAGGGTACCGATATGGATATGCACCGTGGATTTAAAAATTTCAGTTCCGTGCAAATGTGAAATGATTCTAGAAATTATATTATGGTTACGTTTAAGGGTCATCCTCATCAAACGGGTAAATTTTTATTTTCTTAAATCATTAAACCATTTTATTAAATATATTTTTATTTCTTTAATTATTTTTATTGTTAAGTTGAATAAATTGTGTACAGTTTTCTTGATTATTACTTTTTATTAACTAAAAGTATGTAAAAAGTTATGACAAAGCCGTTAAATTCTGTAAAACATGTACTTAAATCAAGATAATTATATGTTTTAATAGAAGCATTGGCTGAATGCATTTTTGATTTTGATTTTTTTCGCGGTCTTTCCGCCTGCCCGGTTTCAATCGATTACTTACAAATTAATACATTTTTCCGCAAGTGACAGACTACTATTACCGAATGATATCTCTGTTATTCAAAAAGGCTCTTTCAAATTATGCATTCACTTTAAAGATATAATTTGGTTCAAACTTAAATAAGACATAACAGATAAAAGTATTTGATCATTCTGAGGGACACTGTAAAACAACATGACATTGAGCGCGAAATTACTCTAAATGCAAAACTCCTTTTTTCCATTAAGAATAAAAGACATCTGTTTTTGCAAGAATTTAATACCCCTACAAATGGCATTGTCTTTGTTAATTTATCGACACTAGGGAAATTGTTGCAATGTTGAAGTGCTGTTCATTAATGTGTTTCATTGCATTGGATTCACAAAATGGAAATAGAGGTTTTTAACATTGGTCTTTGCTATCATTTTGAGGAAAGCGATTCAATTGTTTAAAAGGCCTTAAACTTATGTTGAAGGTGATGTGTCACATCATGTATAAAAACATTTTCTTTAAACTATTTCGACTATGTTTATGGCTTTGCTCCTATGTTTCTGTATACATTCAGTTGCCAAAAGACGGAGGGCCTTAGTTTTGACTATTTATTAGTAATCAAGTAAACAAAAGATTGAAACTTATGGGCCTATTCTAATGTTTAAAAACATTTTCTTTGGATATGACCGGGATTATAACCATCTTATCTTTTTTATTAATATTACTACCATCTGATAAGAAATACAAGACATTGTTTTGAAGATATTCTCTTATTATTATATAAAGGAAACAGATATACAAAAGAACGTATGACTTTAAAACGGCGTCACAAGTATTAATCTTCAGTCTGAATTACGAGTGTTTTAGATATATCAAGATTTCTGAAATCTTAAAATTGTCGTTTATACTTCATTTAGCAGCGATAAGACAAAATAGAACATACAAAATATCTGTCAAGATATTGTTTTCTGATGTAAAAGCTCTCAGCTCTAATTCAATTACTTCTCCGATGTTTGTTGAACCGGAAACTACAAATGGAAATATTTGTCTAGAGTGATGTACCGTGCATACAAAATTACTTTCAGGAGTGACTTCCACTAATTTTGTTTTTACTGTAAGCTATACGTGTATATGCTTGCGTTTTTTGTTGACTTAACCGATTTGAAATTTGTAGATTATCTGCGCTTACAAAACCATGACTCCTAAAAAGTTGGCACTGTTCGTAAAATATGTACATTATTGTTCAAATGTACCTTGCTACAAATAGCATCATGGAATGGAATTATGGTTTTATTTCGGTCTCAATTTGTCTATGACTTCACATCAAGTCCATGAAGATGAGAAAGACAATAAATCAACTGTTATGTCGATTAAACCGCGCATTACGATTATGACTGTAAATGAAATCACAGAAATCAGTTTATTACTTGTAATTCATTTCTGAGCAACATTTCTATGTTTTTTATTGTATTGAACAATTGTGACGTATTCAAATACTCGATTTTGATTTGTTGATTTTCAATTGAGAATGATCAAGAAACTTTCATGATTTTTATTCTTTGTGTCCTATTTCAATTTCAAAAATGTTGCTTTTTGGACATAAAGCTAACCATTTTATGAATATTTCGCGTTTTTGAACTAAGTACAATCAAAGTGATTATGAAATGTAAAGCCACTGACCTCAAGATGGTAAAATTAAAAAAATAATGAAATAAAATTTCAAGTAAACAGTAAATACTGATCTAGTTAGATTTATTGTATAAATCCATCTTTACTGACACCTTGATTCAAGAAAGAATGTTGACAAAAGCGTTAATATATCGGGGTTTTCTTTTCCATAATCTACTACGTTACTAACGCAGTAGCCAATATACAAAGGAGAAGATAATTCATTTAACGTGGCCACGTGTCACAACAGTGGTCCAGAAAAATCCCGGTATCCGGTATGCCCGGGATCGTTTATCAATTTTTGTCATTTAGTAGGCCTCTATCACATTTCAAGCTAAAGGTTAAATTAATAAATTGGTCATCATACATATAAGATAATTAATCAATTATAATTTTAGTGCCATCAATTACTACACATATAAAAACAAAAGCAGTTATTTGTATCCCTATATGTTTAATAAAATCCTGGATTTCGTGCGTTCCGGAGCACAGGTCGCGATATTGTCCTGTACGACCACGTGACACTAGGAAAAAAACCCGGATGAAAGAATTCCGTGGTATAATAAAAGAAGGTATTGCCTGTTGGTTTTCAGAGCAATAATGCTAAAATATGAACATTTTGAAGTGTCATTTCGATTTTTTTCAACTATATAATGTTTTGAGAGGGGATTTTGAAATATTAGCAAGACGGCAGTTTTTACTGCTATCTTCTGGAGGTCAGCTGCTTAAAAATATCATTATGTTTACATTTTGCTACCTTTATTAGAAATCGTTTTACATCTAACACTTTTACGTCAGATAATAAGCATCTTCATTATAACAACATTATAAAAACAAATGTTTGCATATTGTACAGACAGTAAAAAGATAATGTGCTTCAGATAATTACTATTATTATAATTGTAAAAAAAATGTCCAATTTCAATATTTTAGATTTTCAATATGTAAATGTTTGCATTTAAATAATGACATTTGCGATTAAAAACACCAAAATGGTTAAGATATTTGGAAAATATGGCATATTTATAATGACAGTTGAAATACAACACAAACCTGCAAATTGTTACCTCGGTTAGGTTTTAAATATATTGTAAACGAAAAATGGACATCTCCATATCTGTATTACTCAAACAGAGACCAGCGGACTTTTTCTAATTAGAAATAAGGCTAAACAATCTATCAGCTACTTACTTGTTTTACATATAAACCTTAGCAAGACACATATTTCTGAAACATCGAATGTGTCGTAAAAGATATTTAAGCATAATTCTCCCGGTTTGTGCTATGGCTATTTTATGCTAAAGTGCTGTTTCTATTCGATCACTGTAACGAATGTCTGCCAAAACGAAAGGTGTAACTACATATGTGAAGGATGCAACAGAACGAAAATATATAATACATGTCTCGAATCTGAGGTTAGATGTACCTATAAAGTGTATAGATAATCAATATTTTATGTTTTCAATTGAACTGTCGTATTAACAGATTGCTTTTTGCTTGAAATTTCAAAAAAAAAATTAAAATGATAACCATAAAAATTTTTAGTCCGATAAAATTTAATTGTTAAATACGTACACTTTGCAGTCTTTTAGGGTGACAAAGCATCAGTTCCTTGAAGTTCATTGATGTTTCTTTGAGAATTCCCTATTGAATTGATTGAATAATCTGCCTGTGTGCAGACCGTTTCTTCTCATTCTATTCTTATGTATTATTAGCTTCACATGTATATTAATACTTTACTAAATAATATACAAATTATGAAATAAAACTACATGTTACCGATCTCACAGTAAAGCCAACGATATGGGTATATGCAAAGGTAATTCATTTTGAAGTATAATGTCCGTATTGGTTAGCAGAAACAAATCCCTTTAACATATTTTTGTTGTTAATGCAAAACATTCAGTTACATACATTTTATCCATTCTTTTCATTCACGAATGGGTGGTATTTATTGTGGCAGATTTGGTATTTATTATAAAATAATATAACATAACTGTCAGTCACATTGTCCAGACAATTTTTAATATAAATTATGAAGGAATGAAATAAGAAAAACAATCTAATTCTGTTTAGCAAAATACCTTGCAGACAGGATGTTAGGACTTAAATCCAAGGGTAAGGTAAGAGTTTATTGCATGATGATATGATCGTGCTTGACGAAAACAATTGGATAATTAAAACACATGATCTTAAACGTACAAAGTTAAAAGTGATTAATTTCATAACAATAACGATGAAATCATGAGATAAATTCGTTGAGTAATATTTTTTAGATCTATTTTTGGCTTCGTCATATAAATATATACATTTTCATAGTCGAAATAACTCCATCATTAGCACGCAGTTGATTTATAAAATATTCCAAAACGACGATTTTATGGAGCAAGCAACTTATTTTACATCTCTCATCATGCATGACGACGTCAGCAACTATCTTCATGCAAGAACAAGTTATCTAAGAGAAGAGCAAGTAGTAAACATTTGAACAGAATTGTAAAAACTACTCAATCTATTACAGATAATCCAGCTTTCGTTTGTTCTTTTGTGCGAATCAGCGTTTGCAACCAATTCACCACATAAGGTCAATCGTTTATTTTGCCTTTCCATAATTTCTGATCATTAAACTAAATCAGTCAAGAATACATCAAGTCTGCATAAAAAGGTTTTTACAACACGTGTGCAATTGTAAGGATTTGATATCTAAGATAAAACTTTAATTGGTGTTAAATCAAACATTTAGTTACTGTTTAGACACAGTCCTCCAGAGGAAAATTTTTAGGTCATCAATTGGTTTAAACAATTGGCAAACTTTCTCTTTGGTTTGCTTAAACAACATTGAACATCCAAACGGTATTTAACCTGAGTTGTTCATGAAGCATTACTGTATAAATGAAAGGATAACATTTTCTGATATGTTTTAAGTTTATTTAAACGTTCTCAAAACTGCTTCACTCCATTGACTATCAATTGTATTTTGGAACAAACATGGTAATAAATAATGATGGAAATCAAACGTACTGACTCTTATGCCTTTAAGTTATCATGTGTTTTGAAATAAACAAACAGAAATCGAAACATATGATTTGACCAATATTTCAAATCAATTTGAAACAGTGATGGTGAGGGGACATATTTTAGTTGTCGGACAGTCATTTTGTTTAGAGTTACATCGACACAGTTAAAACTATATAGCGACCATTTGGCTTTCCTGCTGAAAGAACTGACACCTCATTAGACTACAACCCTTTTGTAACCTTACTGTGTAGATAAATTAAAAGAAGAAATTCAAAAGAAAAAATGACAAAAAGCATAGAGGGGGCAATATTTTACAGTCGGCATAGGCCACGGATACCTTATCAAAAGAACAAATCAGAATAAAAAGCGGCTGTAAATAGTGGAAAACATCGGGGTGAATAAAGCAATCAATTCAAAGACTTATTGATAAATAACACTTGAATAACTTATTGACACCAAGGCATTGAAAAAGAAAGAATATAGAATCAAATTGACGATTTAAACATATTTTATTGCCAAAAAAAGAAACATATACATACAAATACAACAGTATCAGTTGGCATACACACAACAATGAATTCAAAAGCACAAAGTAATGATATTTGTATAATACGTTAACTTAACTTAAATTTGTTCCAAATCGAATCCGCAATGGAATAAGACAAATGGTGATTAAACGGTTGGCTAAGGAAAATCGTGTTTTTATACAAATTATATACTGGTTTTTAAACAAATTATATTCAGAAAGAACAAATCGCCGGAACAAAAAACAACCATCCCCGGCGGCTATCTCTTGGACATATTACTTGGGTTAGGGCTTTGGGCCTTATATTGTGCACAGATGACCCTTCAAACTTGTACAAAATCGAATCGGCATTGAAATCAGACAATTGGTGTTAAAACGGTTGGCACAGGGAAAATGTAATTTTCTTACATTTTATATACAGAAAAAACAAATCGCACCCGAAAATCACCTGGACAAGGGCTTTTGGTCTTACATCGTGCACAGAAGACCCTCCAAATTTGTACAAAATCAAATCCGCATTGGAATCAGACACACATTGTTTAAACGGTTTGCTCTGGAAAATGGTGTATTTTCGAAAATTTATCCAAGTACATACAGAAAGACCAAACTGACGGTAAAAAACGACAAAGCCAAGCGGAAATGTCCCGGACCTTTTTCTTGGGTTAGGGATTTGGGCTTTATAATCTGCAAAAAAGACCCTCCAAAGTTGTACACAATTGATTCCGGATTAAAATTAGATAAACGGTGTTTAAACGGTTGGCTCTGGAAAATAGTGTATACGAATTACATACATAAAGAACAAATCGACGGTTCAAAACATGACTATGACATGCGGAAATGTCCAGGGCAAATTTCTTGGGTGAGGACTTTAAGGCTTCATATTCTGCAAAGAAAACAACCCTCCAAAGTTGTACAAAATTTAGTTGCATTAGAGTCAGACAAATGGTGTTTAAACGGTTGGATTTTTTTTCGAAAATGTATACGATTTATATACAGAAAGAACAAATCACCGGTCCAAAAAGCGACAATTTTACAGGAACCTCTTGCTATTACTTTTCTTGCGGAAGAGCTTTGAGCCTTATATTGCTGTGAAGAAGATCATCCAAACTTATAAAATGAACTCTATAATTACATTTTTATGTTGTTTTTTTTTTTAGTACGTAGCGTTCATTTTAAAACTGTGCATGACCTCAATCCCTGTAAGAAAGTTCTCTTTAGGGCGTTTTTTTTTGTCGAACTTGTGTTTTTATTTTTATAAAGTATCGAAACAATGGCAATCTCAGTTTTAGAAGGATGTTGTCTCTAAAATGTTGTTTTATCAGTCGATTAATGGCTACAGAGAGAGAAAAATGCAAATCGACGGTCCAAAAACAACCATGCCACGCGGAAATCTCAAAGACATTTTGCTTGGGTTAGGGCTTTAGGCCTTATCTTGTGCACAAAAGACCCGCGACACTTGTACGAAGTCGAACCCGCATTGGAATCAGACAAATGGTGTTTAAACGGTAGGCTCAGGAAAATGGTGTTTGTTTTTTGTTTTCTTTTTATAAAATTTATATTCAGAAAGAACAGCTTGCAGGAACAAAAAAACGACCATGCCACGCGGAAATCTCTTGGATATATAAGGGCTTTGAGCCTTATATTGTGCACAGAAGACCACCCTCAAAAGTTGTACAAAATCGAATAAAACAAAGGATCTGTATCAGCGCCGCGAGGCCGTAACATAATAAACAGGGTGCATATGTTGTATGTACAAGCGGTACTTGGTCGTTATAATTATCATTAATTACCAGGGTGCAACATATAACACTTAAAACATTATATCAGTTGTTTTAATTATGATCCGAATTTGGTTAATTAATGTGATACCCTCGATGACTACCAAGTGATGTTAATACAGTTGTCATATAATTATGTAAATAGTTTCTGTATACGTTTTTCATCCCTTGTTTGTACATTAAGTGAAACAAACACAATTTTTAAATAAGCAGAATATGAAAAATATCAAAATATTAAGTTGAACAGAGCACATATATTTCATTGAGACTTTCGTAAAATCTGCAGTGCGTTAAATTTGCGTGATGTATGACGGGGCTTATTTTGCCGACACAAATTGTAAACATTCCAAAGAATTGTAACTTTTATGCATTAAACATTTTTTAGAAATACATACATATATATTTTTGTATTCATATTTTTGTTTTCTTTGTATTCTTTTTTTCAGTAGCTCTAAAATAATATGTATTCAACATTCATAACAGTATCTTGTATGGTGGCTGATTAATGCCATTCGTGTTTTGGTCCCGCGACCCCGCCAAGCGAAAAGTCGATAATTAACAAGTTAAAATGGCGGGGCGTAGAGCAAAAACACGTAAACTGGTTTGGCGCGGGTGAAATTTAATAAATATATCGTCAACCCACGTGGGCGCGGAGTGAAAATTAAGAATTTAAACGGCGGGGCGTTGAGCAAACAAACGCTTATTACCGGGGGTTAAATGAATAAAACTTCGCTCCGCACCCCCGCTAATTAGTGGGTTTTCGCTCCGCGACACCGACGATTTATTTCTTGATGTTGCGCCCCGGCGTGGCGATGTTTTATTTATTAAAATACACCTCCATCAGACCAATGCTAGAATACGTCGATGTTGTTTACATCAATTGTACTCAATATAAAAAGAGTGAACTGATAAAATCTAACATGAAGCTTCTAGAATAGTCTATGGTGCTACATGTACTAAACTTATGCCCCTTCATGAGCTCCAACGAGAGGTCCCCTAGGAAGCTCTTGGCAGTAGGAGAAGGAAACACAAATTGATACTTGTTCATTAATGATAAATGGACACTCTCCTTACTACCTATCAAGTTTTGTCCTTCCTTCTGTAATAGAAACCTCGCGTTATAAATTACAAAATTTGATCGATATACAAGGGTACTATAATGCTTTTCTGCCTTCATCTTTTATACAATGGAATAAACTACCAGATGATATACAAAATACCCCTTTATTGTCCTCTTTTAAATGTCTTTTGGATAGAAACATTAAAATGTGTCCAAAATATTTCTATATAGGTATCAGACAATGGCTAATTTATCTATGATTTTGTGGACTTCAGGAAACTAACCATCATTTTTTTCTTTGAATGCAAACAATATATTACTATTAGAGACAAAAACAGTTTCAGCTTACTGTAATGTAATGCTCCACACACTCCTTAACTGCGACACAAACTTAAGTGACGACAGCAACATCAGAATATATCAGGCAGTTCAGATAGTAAACGATTGCCATTGTCTATGCTATATTCCACTGCACCTCCAATTTACTCACCGAATAAATCCATAATAGGTAGTTAACTTGACTTTTTTCAATTTCCATCTTTCTTCTATCTACAAGTATTATTCAAATTCAATATTTCAAACATTTGTAAAATCTGTCATATAAATATAATATTTTTGTAATTAATACGATGTAAAGAAAAGGCCTTTATCAGCATTTTAAGCTTTCTGATCTGATCTTTTTCCAGCATTGTATTGTGTTATTCTTCATAACTAAATGTAAATTTTGTTTGTGCTAAATGTTCAAAATAAACTCTGTCAAGTTTCATTTACACTACCGCTTTATATGAAATATATCTTTTGTCGTAATGAGATTCAAATTACACCCGGGTTGGATTGATCGTAAAAGGAAGTTAAAATATTCAATTCAAATTATCCAAAATATGCAGCGCATGTGTGGCACTTTTACGTATTTCGTAAGTGTTTAACAATTTAAGTTTACAGAGAAGTTTATAGTGAAAAGAACATATCTCATTTGATAGTTAAAAGAATGCACATTTAAGAAGGTATGTACCGAAATTTTGTCAAGCTTTTTCGTTTATATTGGATAGCAATTCCGTTTGAAATAAATGTTTTATTTTAGGTGAAATGATCTCCTCAGTATAGGAAATACAACTTTGAATTGCAATATATTTGACGGTTTCATGTATACTGGATTATACTCTCTATTAAAACTTCATGATTTGACATGCATAGCGGTTACCTAAACAGGTCATATTTAAAATAAGTTAAAAATAAACGCATCAAAACGTATGACACAATGTTTATGCATGTATGTAAATTTTATGAACAATGAAAACAATTAAAAAATGTAGGGGATATAACAATGAGGTATCGTTCCCATATTCACCAGTGTAGTTTACATACCGGACAATAGTGCCCACCCCGTGTATTTAGTTTGAATTATATCTTATTTATAACATTTACATAACAAAATACACGAAAAAATACGGATCGACAGTTAAGGTTGAATAACTCTTAAAATGACATAATGCTGATTTTTTTCATTTTCAAATTGAGCTAGATTGACTATATATTTCAAATGATTGACTGTTATAATGATGATTAACCAACTGTTACTACTGTAGAATGTTTATGATAAAATATAATCTGCCTATAACAAAAAATGGCATGTTCATAATGGTAGAAACAGACTTGAACGGCATCAGCACACATGTCAGCTTTGTAATACGCACTATATTGAGGCCGAATTCCATTTTCATGTTCATAGCGTAACAAGATATTGTATTGTATTCGTTTCGAAATAAAGTTTCTGTTCTGTTCACAATTATTTGAATTTTCTAATAGAAACATTATTGGATCTTTTCTTACCATTTCAGCCTGGTTTTCATTTTTAGATTTAATAGATCTACATAACATACTCTGTCAAGCCTCCATTTCATTTTTTGAGAGTCCAAACTTCCATATCAAAATATTATCATAATTGAAGTCGAAATGTCAAAAATGGCAGTGTGAAATAAAGAGGTCATTAGATATTGTTGAGGGCTAAATCTATATGTTTCAGGA
The DNA here is from genome assembly GCF_026571515.1 of Ruditapes philippinarum. NCBI lineage: Eukaryota > Metazoa > Mollusca > Bivalvia > Venerida > Veneridae > Ruditapes > Ruditapes philippinarum. The sequence continues at coordinate 13,655 of NW_026864654.1, read as the reverse complement.
CTTAACACCTCCCGGACGTTTCGGCCCTGAACGTTTCGACCTCAAAACCCTGGTCTTTTCGGCACCTTTTTTTAAATTTGATAAATAAATATAATAAATACCATGCATTAAGGGTTATAATATTATATATAATATAACGCATACTTGCAAACATTTATATTCATGATTGATATAAAAAAAATTTTCGGTCATAAATATAATGAAATTTCCCTGGAAAAATAATTATTGATATGCAATTTTATAGGAGTTCTGAAAAAATTATCAGCTATAAATCTACATGTATATATTTATTCATTTATTTATTTTTTTTATTTTTTTTTTTTTTTTTTGTTATCAAAAAATTAAATACCATAAAAAGACATTGATTAAGATTATGTTTTTTTTTAAACAGATAAGAACAATTAGAAGTGTGAATAAAATTAAATTTTTTTAAAGCTAATTTATTTTAATTATTATAAACACTGGTTTATTAATTAGAACCTTTATTTTATAAGTGTGTAACTTATATTAGGTTACAAATACTCGTCGATGTGTCCACTTTAGCCTTATGAAATTTAATGAATAAGAGTATAATATTAAGAATAAACTTTTATTTTGGGCCCGAAACTGTAAGTGAGAACAAATGTGGAAAATGAAGAAACCTGTCAACCTCATGCACCTCCATAAGTGTCCGAAGGGGAGGAGTGTGGGACTCCAATAATTTGTGAATCATGTGTAGACTGTTAAGTATATGGATTTACCAAAAGAGCGGCGCATTAGAAAATATGTTTCATAGCAGTTGAAATTGAAATTTATTGACATTATATGCACTTAATATGTTTCAATTTGCTATATTAGTATTAAGGAACATTATTAAAATGCCGAATATCTTCCATTCTTGTCAAAAGTTAACAAAAAGGTGCTGTTTTACCAGGACTTGAACCCGGGACCCTCGGGATACCATTCTGCGGCTCCACCGACTGAACTATATTGTATAAGGCTGTTTACGCATTATCTCCCTAAATATTCAGTTCAAAACCATTACAGAACAGAACAGAACATAATTTTATTTCGGATTTGTACATAGTACATCATCACTTCAATATACATACACAAATTGTAAAGATGTCACGTTTCTATTTAACAAATAATATAGGATTAAATATATAGCATTGAATTTCATGTAAAGCTGGAGAATGAACAGTAATGGATTAAGAGAATATTATTATCACTTATAAAACAATGTGTTAAGCAGAGTATGAACATATTTGATACAACAAATTAATTGATTTTTTGTGCCCCCACTTTCGTGGCAGGCATTTAGATTTACTCTTGTCCGTCCGTCGGTCCTTTCGTCTGTCCGTCCGTCCGTTCTCTTTTGTGTCGCATGTAACTCAAAAAATATTTGACCTAGAGTCATGAAACTTTACAGAAATGTTGATCAGCATGTGTAGTTGTGCACCTGGGTATTTCCGTCTGGATATTTTTAGTATTTTTAGAGTTATTGCCCATGACTTAGTAAAATTTTGCAATTTTCAACTTGTGTCGCATGTAACTCAAAAAGTATTTGACCTAGAGTCATGAAACTTTACAGGAATGTTGATCAGCATGTGTAGTTGTGCACTTTGGTATTTTTGTCTGGATATTTTTTGTATTTTTAGAGTAATAGCCCTTGACTTAGTAAAATTTTGCAATTTTCAACTTGTGTCGCATGTAACTCAAGAAGTATTTGACATAGAGTCATGAAACTTTACAGGAATATTAATTAGCATGTGTAGTTGTGCACCTGGGTATTTTCGTCTAGATTTATTAAGTATTTTGAGAGTTATTGCCCTTGACTTAGAAAATGTTTGCTATTTTCAACTTGTGTCGCATGTAACTCAAAAAGTATTTGACATAGAGTCATTAAACCTTACGGGAAGGTTGCTCAGCATATTTAGTTTTGCACCTGGGGTTTCGCTTGTGGATTTATCCAGTATTTTGTAGAGTTATTTCCCTTGACTCAGTAAAAACCGTTTCATTATGTTGTTATTTGTTCCTTGAGTGCCTGAATTAGAATCAACCAACTTTACAAGAATAATGATCAACATCACTTAGTTACAGGAATAATTATTCACATCACTGTGAAGCTATGCACCTGGGACTTTGCATGTGGATTTTTTCAGTTTTGTTAGAGTTATTGCCCTTAACTTACAGTAGTATAAATTTGCAATTGTCAACTTGTTCATGCATAGCTCAAAAAGTATTTCACTTGTTTACAATATTTAACTTGTGTTGCACGTAACTAAAAAGTTTATGACCTGTAGGCCTGAAAGATTACAAGAATGTTGGTCAGCATGTGTACTTATGCACCTTGGGGTTTGCTTGTGGATTTATTCAGTATTTGTAAAGTTCTTGCTTTTGCCCTTTACTAAGTAAAAGATTTTTAGTTTTCAAAAAATATTTGACCTAGACTGAGTCATAAGATTGACAGAACAGTGGCGCAGTGGGGGCACCCGTGTCCTATGGACACATTTCTAGTTATTATAAATTTGTTACTAAATATCAAAATTCAGTTGTTAGTTCAAACAATAGTGTTCCTGATTTTAATCGATTCTCTCAAATATTTAATAGCTAGATTAGTAAGTATAATTCTTTTATTAGAAGAAATCAGTTCAATAAATTTAAACATTGATGGTCTTTTGTAATAATATCGTTTCACATATTTTTTCCTTATGTCAACATAGCATGGGCATATTAAAACAAAATGGCATTCGTCTTCTTAATCCATAGTATTACAACATTAGCAATATCTTTTACTCCTCGGGATTCTATTTTGACCATATCTACCCGTTTGTACTGTTAGTGTATTTGCAGACTTTCTAATTCTTGTGATGTAAAATCTAAGATCCTTAGGTAATATGTTAAGATAGTTTTCGTAGAATATAATTCTTTACAATTCTTATAAAGTTCTAAAACAGAATTATTTTCTACCGATGAATGCCATATTTGTATATAATTATCAATAACTCTTTGTTTAAATATTTTTGGAAATAATTTACTATTTACGATATTATTTTCAAAAAAGTATTCGGATAAACCATATATATCTAGCATTTCTTTAACATTTGATACCCAGTTTTTTTTTACCTTTATAATAATCAGATAAACTTAATTCATATGTTTTCTGTAAAATTATATTGTCAGTATTTATCAATTTTTCACCAAAACTTAATTATTCTTACGTATGGATTTATATACAATGGGTAACGGCCGAGTTCGCCGTTTATACTAACATTGCTTGTATTGGCTCTAAAATTTAAAATTATTTACAATATTTCAAGTGAATACGCTCAATATCTTTTGATTTGCTATAACCCCATACTTCAGATGCATATGATATGATTGAGCCTACAAAAGAATCAAATAATTGACATAATAATTTGGGTTTTAAATCCATGTCTTTACAATTTATCAATAATGTGTTCATTGCTTTTTAAAGCCTTACCAGTTAAATGTTCATTATTAAGGGAAAAATTGCCTGTATAGCTGAACACTGTACCTAGGTAGCTAAAGTGATCTACTACTTCTATTGTCTGACCGTTATAAGTCAAATTTTCGTTGATAAAAATACGCCCTCTTTTTCTAAAGACAACAATTTTAGTTTTCATGGTATTAACCTCTAATCCCCATTTAAAGCAATATGCGTACAAAAGATCTAAACTATTTTGTAAATCTTCAAGAGTTTTACCTACAATGGCCATATCGTTAGCAAAAAGCAATAAAATCAAAACAATATCATCAATCAATAATCCTGAGTTTAAGTTATCTTGTAAATATAATTCAAGGTCTCCTACGAATAGGGAGAACATTAATGGCGAAGTTACCTCCCCTTGACGTAGGCCTACAGCATACTGGAAAAAATCTGAATAGGTGTGACAACATCTTACACATGATTTAACTTTGTCATACATATTTTTAATGATTCGTAATATTTTCCCTTGTACACCACATTTATACAATTTCATCCATAATGAATTTATACAAATGCTATCAAAAGAAGATTTCAAATCAATAAACCCTACATATAAACGTTTATTTTCATTTAAATAATGTTGTATTACAGAATGTAGAATAAAAATTGTATCAACAGTTGCCCTCCCCTTTCTTAATCCAAATTGACAATTAGAAATAACAGAATATTTATCACAAAATACTTCAACTCTATTAGTTAGTACGGAAATAAAAAGCTTAGACATACAGCTGACTAAAGTTATTCCCTTATAATTATTAACTAATTTCGGATCGCCATTTTTATATACGGGCACAATTATACACTCCGTCCATTTGTCTGAATAAAAACCAGAATCTAAAATGGCTTTAAAAATATCACAATAATGATAACACATTATATCAATAGACTCAATAAAATATTCGTTTAAAAGGCAGTCTGAGCCTACCGCTTTATCCGACTTAAGTGGTTTAAAGCAATCTTAATTCATGTCATTTCTTCACATGTGATAGGCAAATTCAATTCTTCATAGATACAATCATCACAATTAAAATCGTGTTCGTTACAAAATTCATTACATTCACTATTGTTGGAACTGAATTTATTATTAGATAAATTTTCAAAAAACAATTTAAACTCCTCAAGAGTAATGTCTTTAGAAACATTATCCTTTTTACTTTTAAAATGTCGCCAAAACTGTTTGGGTTTACAAAATCTTAGGCGTTTAATTTCAGAATATTTTTTGGTTATAAAAGTTTTATTTTTCTTTCGGATTAAATTTTTATATTCTTTCTTACATTGGCACAAATATTCCCCAGTTGCTGGAGTTTTACATATATAAAATGACTTTAAGGCATCTACATATATATTCTTTGAATTTCTGCATTCGGCGTCAACCCAATTTCCGGGGAGGGCCGACCGCTAATGTTGTAAGGACTTGGAGTTTTATACCATACATCACAGTCCCCATTGGAATAGGTGATGGTATGAAACTCCAAGGCCAATTTCACATTGTTTTATTACTAAATGTTGGGAGTCAACTGTCAAAGGGTGAGAAAAATATGCAGCCTGACTGGGATTTGAGCCAGGGACCCCTGGAATACTTTGCCGCAGCTGACTACCGACTAAGCTATCAGTCCGCTTGCACATTTTCTCCCCTCAATAGTGAACACCTCTGAGCTGTGACTTTACTATAAAGAATTGAATAAATCTGTTTTACAGTATCTTTTTGTGATTCCATATACTATGCCAGTAATGGTCCCAGGACCTTTACTCCAAATAAACTATTGTAGTATACGTGCAGGGACAGGGAAGGGAACACTTTCTTACTGATAGTGGATCTGAATGTCTGTCCTGATTTTGGGCATTATATGAAATTTGCCATACCTACTATAGGGGGTGGAGCATTTAGATTTACCCTTGTCCGTCCGTCCGTCCTTCCGTTCGTCCGTCCGTTACCTTTTTGTGTCGCACGTAGCTCAAAAAGTAATTGACCTAGAGTCATGAAACCTTACAGGAATGTTGATCAGCATGTGAAGTTGTGCCCCAGGGTATTTTTGTGTGGATATATTAAGTATTTTTAGAATTATTGCCCTTGACTTAGTAAAAATTTGCAATTTTCAACTTGTGTCGCACAACTAAAAAAGTATTTGACCTAGAGTCATGAAACCTTACACGAATGTTGCTCAGTATGTGTAGTTGTGCACATTGATATTTTCGTGTTGATATTTTTAGTATTTTTAGACTTATTGTCCTTGACGTAAAAAAAATACAATATTTAGCTTGTGTTGCACGTAACTAAAAAGGTTTATTACCTGTAGGCCTGAAAGTTTACAAGAATGTTGGTCAGCATGTGTACTTATGCACCTTGGGGTTTTCTTCTGGATTTATTCAGTATTTGTAGTATTTGCCCTTTACTTAAATATTAAAAGATTTTTAGTTTTCAACTTGGGCACATGTAGCCAAAAAAAAATTGACCTAGAGACATAAGATTGACAAATCGGTGGAGTGTGGGGGCACCCGTGTCCTATGGACACATTTCTAGTTTCATATTAATCAAACAGATGTAATTGTACTCAATATTTTAGTAATATGTTGCCTAACTAACTTGGTTTCATTTCCTAGTAGGTTCTAACAAGGTAAAATTAACCCATTTTTAAAGATTTAATGTATTTGCTTGAACAGTTAGGCATCATAGAAAATTTACCTTAACTTTCTTCATTGTCAATATAATTCAATGGGGTTTTCTTATTTAAGTCAATTAGATGTTAGTAATATGTTGCCTTACTAACTCGGTTTCGTTTCCTAGGAGGTTATAACAAGGTAAAATTACCCCATTTTTAAAGATTTAATGTATTTGCTTGAACAGTTAGGCATCATGGAAAATTTACCTTAACTTTTTTCATTGTCAATATAATTCAATGGGGTTTTCTGATTTTAGTCAATTAGATGTGGTAGTAACTTGATAGTATTACATTATGTTACTTTACTAACTTTGTTGTTATAACTAGGTAAACTTACCCCAATTTTCAATGATTTAGTGTGGTAAAGATATTAAAAAGGCATGATAAGGTAAAATTCTCCATTTTGTAGTGAATTAGTGTATTTTCTTAAGACAGTTAGGCATCTTAGGAAATTTGCCATAATTCTTATATTTCATGTATTTTGTTATGAAATTTGATGGAACTTCCTTAGTTTAGTCAATAAGATATGTTTGTTAGTTAATATGATAGAGTTAAATTGCATTTATAGCTTTGTTTAATTTCCAAGGCTATTATAAATAGGTAAAGTTTTCATATTTTGTAGTGATTTAGTATTATCTTGGACAGTTAGGCATCTTAGGGAATTTGCCATAATTCTTATATTTTGTAATGGAATTTGGTAGGACTCCCTTATTTTTAGCCATTTTAATATATTTGTTAATTAATTTAATAGATTTATGTTATATGAAAAACTCTTTATCATTTCCTAAGAGGTTTAGTTTAAGAGAAAATTTACCCGGTGTATCGACATTTTATGCGCTTTCTTTATAGTTGGGGTCCACATGGAATTTGCTATAACATTTGTATTTTTAATGGAAACTTATTGGAATCTTCTTTTTTAAGTCATCTAATCCAAGCTTTTAACTTATAAAGTTTATTTGGATTGAGTTATCAATTACTTTACTTTTCATAGAGGTCTCGTATTATGCTCTTTTTAATGAATTGACTTACCTTTAAAGCATAAAATTGTTATTGTAGGAAAATTAAAATTTCAATCAATTGAAATTATACAGGTCGCAAGTATGCAAAATTGGTACCAATTAACCTGTTCTTATAAAATTATATAAATACATAGGTGATATTTAAGTTATTTAAGTAAGTGATATTATAGTTAGAACTTTATCAGTTATGAGGTTTATACCTTACTTGAGGGAAGTTAAACAAGTGACTTGGGACTACAGCATACTTAGCTTCCTGGCTGAGTGAGAAAAATCTTCAAAAAATTATATGGTTATATATGGATTGGTTATATTCTTTTAAGTTAGCAACGGGAGACACAGGCTCATCTCTGGTATCTCAAACAAAAACAAAACATCAAAAAATAAATTAATTAATTAATAAAGAAAGAAAGAAAGCTTTTGATATGATAAATCAAAAAATCATTTTTTAAACAGATTGGATTTTAAAAATAGGTAAAATATTGTATAATTCTATTTTTGTATTTTTTTCGGAATGTACGATATAGTTAACAACCCTCGCACCTTTAGAATCTATATATTATGAATAATCTATATATATGAATATAATTTGACCCAAAGAGTGTCAGTAATAAATACAAAATTGGTTAAATCGGTTTGTATATATGTTTATATTATTTCCTCCATAGTGGAAATGGAAATTTTAAAACAAAGGGACGTAATTTGGTGAACTGAATCCGAACCGCAGTACGGACTTTACCGAGAATATAACTGTAGCGCCACCTGTTAGCATAATTTGGGTGTCACATATTATTACAGCTGATGTCGCCTCGTATTATGCTTGCTGCATTCGACTGTCGGCTATGCGTTTTTCTACCTTATGACATTCGTCATTCAAGCTGAGTAAATAGACCCAAATACAAACAGTTGCAGGTTAAGTTATTGAATTAATATACCAGATCAACAAATGAATAATAATTGATCGTTTAATAACGATATCAACAATTAAGAGAGACGCACACATCAGAAATCATAATGTGCATGTAAGAAAGCAGCATGTAAAAGTCAGAATGCAAGATGTACAAGTCAGAATGCAAAATGTACAAGTCAGAATGCAAGATGTACAAGTTAGAAAGCACGTAAGAAATCAAAATGTAATTGTTGCGTCAATACCCTTCGATATGATTGCTGGAGTGATTAAATTTCTCTTTAAAGTTACAAGTGGCTAACTATATTGCTTATGGATACAAATATATATACATAGAAGAATACCGGATTCACTTGAGGTACGTAATTAAAGGGCCAGTAATCAAATACTTTTATTTGTTGCTGTCTTGAATTAAACAAGACGGGGTCCTGCTAGTATACTATCGAAATTCATGCCGGTCAAATGTATCTTCTAGATCTAGAAACTCATGTAAACAAATATGAACACACATTGTATAACTTTAATAACATATATGAAAATTAAAACTTGCAGGTTTGAATATCAAAGATAATCCTTACGTGACTTGTTGTTTGAGGAGCATCCCTCTGCACTTCATGAAGAAAAATTTAAAAAAGATTTTACCTGATTGCTCGGTTCTTCCTCTATAGGACTTTGGACAGGTTCAAATGTTTTCTACATCATTGTGTCTTTTTTGTGTTTTGTGTCCCTTTAACCGTCTCAATCTCTCATCTATAATTATATTTCGCTGACAAAATATATATTTATAATACGCTGACATAAAGCTACCTTCTTGCTCATAAAGAAGGGGGCAAAAAGACCCTTGACGTCGAGAATCACGTCCGCTTTAACTCCAACTGTCTATCTTTCCAAAACCTTGCTACGACTATTAGGAGCAACTGCTTGATTTTGAAAGTACATTTGTGTAATGGATTTAATAAGCTGATCTTTATCCTTTATAATCTTTTCTTCCTAATTGTCTTTCTCCAAACAACGTTAATAAACTATTACAACCCCTGCTCATTTTTCATCCAACGCTCGCAACCATCAGCACTTGGAATGGTCCCTCTTAATTAATTAACACATATGATATTACTAGGTGTCACGTGCATTCTAATGCATGGCGTTGCGTAACGTTGGTGTCGACATTTCAGTTTAAGTTATATCATGAAACTAAATTCCTTTTCCGGTTATCAGTTTGCTTAACTTCTGATAAAATTAAAATATCATGCACATGTCACAAATCATAAATAAACGTCCGATACAATTCAAATAATGTAATATTTAAATAAAAGCAAAGAGGTGCTCATAGCGAAATTTAAATGTTATAAGGACATCTTTCCTTAAACAGGAAACACCTCCAGAATGTAAATGTTTTGACTGTACAAAAGGTACAATGGAACGTCTCGAAACTTTGTGAACAGCCCTCCTACGTACGTACAAAAAAAAATGATTACACACAAGATTGTCTTCTTGCATCGTAATTTGCACGTGATTTTATTTCTTTCAGACTGCATAAGATGTCTGTACCATATAAATTTCCTGTTTGTGTTCTGTTTGCAGGTATGTAACGTTTTCTATTTCTTTTGAATCAATTTTTAAAAGTTCTTGCGAGGCTGTGTAGATTCCTTCAATAGATATTTTCACAGAAGGCCCTGATTCGTTACCATAAACATTTTCGCAAGTTTAATACTCTAAATCTAATATATTGAACATTTTATGTTCAAGAAAGTGTACAAATACATTAAATTCACCTTTATTTTTTAACTAATGTGATTACAATCTTTCAAACGAACATCTTATGTTACTTCGGAGCAAAAAGAAAATTGTGTGTGTTGACTGTAGGGTCGAATTAAGGACACTCGGCAAGGCAATTCAATGTAAAAAGATATAACTGTTGTATTAGTTAAATTATGATCAAACTATTTTATGTTAAGATTAGTGTTTTTCTTACACCTAACGTTTCTTGCCATTTTAGGTAATATATATACACGTATTAAAAAATATTATCTTATATATTTTTTTGTATTTTCACTATCTAAATGAGTCATGAAAACTGAATTGCAGCTAAAATTATCGTACACGTTTGCTTATCTGAGGTTCAATTATATTCCTCCAACAAACGATCAATTCAGGTTTGATATGATTCAATCAATATAATGTTTATTTCGTTTTCGTTGGGTGGTTCCAATATTCCTACTTGAATAATGTTGAATCACCCTTAGGATATGTTGCCTGCTTTTTAAATTTGTCTTTTGACGTCTTATCTGTGATACGCAGGCTTCATAACCTCAGATCCCCTTTCAAAATTCCATTTTATTTAGTTCCGCCCATTGTTTTCTCGTTTAGGGCACACGCATTTTTTTACTTGGGGACCATATGCCGCTTTTCATGGAATGGCACTACCGTGTCACATTGAAGGTTCCATGATAACCGCCATATGAACACATCTGCGGATGTTTCAAAATTCTAAATTTTACCAGTTCATGTTAAATGTTGAATTCTGCTTAAGCCGGTGCTAGGGGGCGTGGACGGTAACTTGCACTTTCCAGTACCGTCCATGAACAGGCTCAATCAAACCGAGCCTGCAACATTTTTAATTTTGCCGTGTTGGGCTTTCTTTAGGGATTCTGTATTTATCTATTTCATACGTTATATAACTGTATGGACGCTCAAAATGATCGTTAAAATTTTATCTTAAGACACTGATTGTCAGAATAATCGTACAGTTTTTCTCTAGATATATTTTTACGCGTTAATTTTCTCTCTACAGTGGTACACTGAATTGTATCGGTTTACCTGTTGCGGTTGAATCTAATTGTGGTGATCTTAACTGATCAGGGTTTATTGGTTGTAATAAGTTGTTTTGGTTGTTGAGTTATATCTGTTTTGTAAGATATATTTCGTTGAAATTGGTTGTATATTTGGAGCGATTTTGTCTGGTCAAGATTTATAAGTTGATGCTTTGTTTTTTAGGATATCTGTAAATATCGGATGCTTAAGTTTAAGTTGATTTCTGATGCTGATTAGATTTTGTGAAGATAATATTGTTGGTTGAATGTTAGTGGTTTATATTGTATCTTACAGTTATGAAAATATTCATTTTTGTGTTCTTCATTTTGTGGTGATTTTACTGTTTTGTTTGATCATAAGTTGTTTAGAGCTTGGGCTCGCCAGCTGTCTAAAATTGTTTAAGAGACGTGTACGTGAAAAGAAATTTCGTATAAGTGGCTGATTAATGATGTGTGTTTGTTTTTGGGTGTAAATAATGATCAGAGTTCTTTGTTTTGGGTGTAAATAATAATCAGAGTTTGTTGTTTAAATGAATATATGGATTTTAGATAGAAAAAGATAAAGTACCTAAAATAGTGTTAACTAAACAATTACACGCTAGTTTTCCAACTGAGAATATTTCAATTTTAAGTCAGGCGGTGCTGCCCAGCCCCATATCTTGGAAATTGGTTCAGGTATCTATTGCTCAATCATTCCTTCGATTAAGTAACATCAAGGCAGTCATTCTCCTGACACTGATATTAGGCTTTTTTAATTATTATTAGCATATAACATTTAAGTTTTGTTTGGCTGTCAAGTCCATCATTCTTTTACATATATGTATATTAACTGAAACCACTGACTTAAAAAAGTTGTAATATGTTATCAAGTAAGCAATCATGCCAATTCTGGCTAGATTTACTGCTGTAAATATTAAAAATCCGGAAATGATAACGTATGGCGCACAAAATATCAATGATAACGTACGGCGCATTTTACTACTTGGTGGATTACCATTTGTCCAATCAGCTGATAATGAATTATTTTTATGTTGGAAATGATAGATATCTGAAAAAATGTTGGTCCGGTCAGAAATAATTAATTGAACAATGCTGTACTATCGGAAATAAATATCTTTCTAGCTGGTGGCAATATATATATTCGTTGTTAATATACCAATTAAAGCACACGTGTATATTTTGAGAATATTTTGTATAAAATGCAGAATGGGAAGAAAAGTCTCCACTTTAAGGAAACATTTGTGTGTTGTTGTCTTTACATTAAATTTCGCCAGTGTTGTGCGATAATTATGGTCTTATCCCCTAATTGGAAAGAAGAAACGCATTCAGCAGAGCAAAAAATGTTAAAAAGGTAAGGACGGCTCGATATATTTTCTTTTCCAAAGAAAAAGTCTAAAATCATTCCTAACAAATTTCTGATAAGGAAATCTTAAATCTTGAACCCGTCAACATTTACAAAAGGAAAATTGATTGAGACTAGCTTACACCCAGATGAGATGAGCCTGTGTTTATTCAATATGGTCGCTCATTGAAAGAACAAGAGGGCCATGATTGCCCTAAGGTCGCTCACCTGTATATAGCCCCCCCCCCCAACCCCCAACCCCCAACGTTGCAGGGCCAATTTAACCCAAGGGCTTTTATTTGCGAAAACTTGGTAGACATCCATAAGAAGATGTTTCATGCTAAACATCTAAGCTCTAGCTCATTGGGCTTTTTAAAAGAAGATTTTTTTTAAAGTTTTTACTATACACATATTGTTAAAAAACAATGACACCCCTGGGGCCGGACCAGTTTTGACCCCAGGGCTTTTATTTGAACAAACTTTGTAGACACTTACTAGAAGATGTTTCATGCTTAATATTAAAACTCTAGCTATTTGGTTTTTTTCAAAGAAGACTTAAGTTTTTGCTATAAACATAAAGAAAACCAATGACCCCCGGGGCGGGGCCAATTTTGACCCCAGGGCTTTTATTTGAACAAACTTGGTAGACACCTATTAATAAATGTTTGATGCTAAATATCTTAGCCATAGCTCTTTGAGTTCTTTAAAAGAAGATTTTTTAAGTTTTTACTATATGCATATAGGGAAAATCAATGACCCCCGGGGCGGGGCCAATTTTGACCCCAGGGCTTTTATTTGTACAAACTTGGTAGACAACCATTAGAACATGTTTTGTGCTTAATATCTGAGATCTAACTCTTTTGGTTCTTTAAAAAGAAGAATTTTTAAGTTTTTACTATATGCATATAGGGAAAATCAATGACCCCCTGGGGCAGGGCCAATTTTGACCCCAGGGCTTTCATTTGAACAAACTTGGTAGACACCTATTAGAACATGTTTGATGCTCAATAACTTAGCCATAGCTCTTTGAGTTCTTTAAAAGAAGATTTTTTAAGTTTTTACTAAAAGCATATAGGGAAAATCAATGACCCCCGGGGCGGGGCCAATTTTGACCCCAGGGCTTTTATTTGAACAAACTTGGTAGACACTCACTAGAAGATGTTTCATGCCAAATATCTAAGCTCTAGCTCTTATGGTTTTTTAAAAGAAGATATTTAAAGTTTTTTCCTTCGGTTGCCATGGCAACCAGAGTTCTGCATGGAATTAAATTTTTTGAACAATTTTTAAAGGTGACCACCAAAGGAACATTCCTGTGAAGTTTGGATGAAATTGGCTCAGTGGTTTATGAGGAGATGTCATTTAAAGTAAAAATTTACGGACGGACGACGGACGGAAGCCGGACGAAAAGCGATCACAAAAGCTCACCC
>NW_026864653.1:0-33221 GCF_026571515.1 Ruditapes philippinarum | reverse complement strand
TTTTCTCTTCAACCTGACGTCATAACTTACTAAAATTTACCAGATATCTTCCTTGGTCATTTGTTAATTTACCTACTTAAAGTCAATAGGCAATATATTAGGTAACGCTTTTTATCAGGGTTTTATATTTAACAGTACAGCATACCTGGAGCACGATAAAATATTAGTCAGTGTTGAGAGCATACTTCTTGAAATAATGCCTTTAACTTCTAGCATAATAATAATTATGGAAAATACATTCATGTGGAATTACGTCATTCATTTTTACGTCATATCACCAACAGACGTTTATGTAATGTTAATTTGAAAAAGTGTGTAGCATAAAACGTAACAGCAGTGCTATTTTGAAAATGCCCAAAATGGCGACGTCAGATGAAAATGCGGCGCAACGCAATGGGGATACTGTGTTAAGTTGAAGAAGCGTCCAGAGTTAATTGACAATATGGAGAACATTATATTTTATCAAGATAATGCACCTTGCCATAGATCTCCGGAGAGAGAGATTGAAATTGATGTGATAGGTTTTCAGAGACTTACGTACGCCCTAAGACTTTGCTGTATTTCCTTATTTAAAATCACAATTACGAGGTCACAGGTTCGAAAACTTCAGCGAACTCCGCCAGGAAACTCAACTCTGCGAGTGTTGAGCACATTGAAGCAGGACTGTTTTGAAAACGTTTATGATAAATGGGTTGCCCCACACTGACAGCGCATCGCGAAACACGGTGAATACTTTGAAAAACATTTTAAAAAATCTTATAACGTCATGACGTTTATGACGGCGTGCGCCGGGTATGTATAGGTAGCATTCTTTAAATTTTAATAACTTGGTCAATTTTGAAGGTATTTTGATTTTATTTTGCATAGATACACATAAAAGGTGTATTGACTTTTCTCTAGCTTGAGGACTCTATTGTACTATAATTGATTGAGTAACAGACTTTGTCTACAATATTTTGGGACAACCCTCGTATTTATCGAAAAATAACTATTTTGAAATATTGGAGAAAACTTATTTCGCATGACAACTTATCGCTAACGTTTAAAACATACAGTGTCTTAAAATTTGACGCGGATAACAATGTCACGTATAGAAACAAAAATTGGGCTTCACATGTAAAAACTATACTCGAAGAGCATGGTTTCGGTTACGTATGGCATAACCAAGTTCTGGATAATGTTACCTTTGATATGGTAAAACGTAGAATCCTGGATAATTATAAGCAGTCATGGTATGCAGAAATAAATAATTCTCCGCGATTACAAAGCTATAGTTTATTTAAACACACTTTTGAACGCGAGACATATATTGATTGTATACAAGATAGAAAATATATGACAACTTTATCAAAATTTCGGGTATCTGCACATAAGCTATTTATAGAATCCGGACGATATACGAATATTCCGCGAGAGCAACGGTTATGTAAGTCCTGTAACATGAAGAGAGTTGAAACAGAGTTTCACTTCTTGATGGTGTGTCCTAGATATAGGGAGCTTAGAAAAAAAGTTTTTAAAGGGATATTTCTGTAGGTGGCCGACAATTAATAAATTTGAATCTTTATTAAATTCTAAATCGAAAATAGAGCTAAACAACCTTCGAAGTTTTTATATTTTGCCAATAATGAGAGAATATCTTGATGATGTAGTATCAATTAATATCATATTAACATCTTGGTGTAGTGTCAATATCATATTTAAGACATTTTGTGCAACCTGCTATTTCCTAAGTATTAAGAACTTTCAGGAAATAGTGTTTATATTATATTTTCATTCCATGTCAGATCTCATTTTCATGAATGTATATATATGTTTGTTTTGCTATAAACATTGTAATAATGTTTTATTTGCAATAAAGTTATTTGTATTGTATTGTATTGTATTGTATTTTATAATGTATGCAAATTTTATATATTATATAAATTATGTCGACAATTTATTAAGTAAAAACACTGCTGACCAATTTAATGTTAATTCAAATTGATTTAAGCCGTAAAACTCTTCTTATTCTATATGGTCAGCAAATTTAACGCTCTTTACATTCAGGCGAGAAAAATGCTGACCAGTTAAACATACAGTAGAATCTGCTGACCAGTTAGATATATAGGGAAACTGCTGACCAGTTAGATATATAGAGAAAAATATATTTTGTCGTGAAATTTTTAATTCATTTTATAATGTACGAAATTCAATATATTGTATAAAATTTTGTCGACATTTAATTTAGTAAAAACACTGCTGACCAATTTAATGTTAATTCAAATTGATTTAAGCCGTAAAACTCTCTTATTCTATATGGTCAGCAAATTTAACGCTCTTTACATTCAGGCGAGAAAAATGCTGACCAGTTAAACATATATAGTAGAATCTGCTGACCAGTTAGATACGAGGGATGTCCGGAAAGTTCATATACATCTTCATTTTTTTATTGTAAAACAATACATACGCTGTACAAATTTTGTCAGCATAAAAATACATATCTAGCGAACACATTTATCAAAAAATTACTGAACTGTGACTAACGTTTGTATTTTAAAAGTATTTACATACAACATATATACATAATCATGGAGCACTTTGACAACGTCAACGGCGTCAAATTAAATTCATGTTTACCAACTATTTAATTTCTTCCGATTTCAAAAGCCATCATGGTACCTGTCTGACGTATACTTAATACATGTTATTTCATATTTTAAAAACTGTTATTTAAAAATAAAGATTTCACTGGTTCCCTATACTGTGTGTAAGATGTCTGCCTTTTTTTAAAAAAATGTTGTAACGCAATCTACGATATTTCAGCCCAAGCTACTTTTGGTCACTTCTGGAGCGTTTCTTATACAATATCCTGTCATCACCGCTTCTTTATCTTGTTTGACATTTATTCATTTTAAACACAAGTTGCCTTTAACATTTCATGGTTAATTTTGTTTTAAAGGTAAAGATTATAATCTCAGATGGCGCCATATTAGCGTTGCTATGAAGTTAAATATCATTACGTTGCTCCGTCCATTAATTTGACGTCATTTTTGCAACACAAAATGTACGCACCTTCATTGCCTATAATCGCCGTAAACAAGCTTTTATTTACGTATGACATCATAATTTACACTGAATATCATGTTATACTATCCTATGATGTCACAAAATTAAAACGAGAGATTGCATTAAATTACATCTTTTAGCAACTTTTTATTCGAGTAGCTATCATCATGAAATCAAAGTGCTCCGTGGTTCGTTGATCATGTTGCCATGGTGATCGGCGCTTTGCGAATATTACTTTTATCATGTTTTTTAAATTTAGAAATATGTAGCAGATAAATACTTAAGACTTAGTAAAGTATTAAATCATCATATTGATATGTCTGCTTAAAATAATTTTATAGCCTTGTCTACGAACTTTCCGGACAGCCCTCGTATATAGGGAAACTGCTGACCAGTTAGATATATAGAGAAAAAATATTTTGCCGTGAAATTGTAATTCATTTTTATTATGTATGCAAATTCAATTTATTTTATAAAATTATGTCGACATTTAATTAAGTAAAAACACTGCTGACCAATTTAATGTTATTTCAAATTGATTTAAGCCGTAAAACTCTTCTTATTCTATATGGTTAGCAAATTTAACGCTCTTTACATTCAGGCGAGAAAATGCTGACCAGTTAAACATATACACATGTAGTAGAATGTGCTGACCAGTTAGATATATAGGGAAACTGCTGACCAGTTAGAAATATAGAAAAAAATATATTTTGTCGTGAAATTTTAATTCATTTTATAATGTACGAAATTCAATATATTGTATAAAATTTTGTCGACATTTAATTAAGTTAAAACACTGCTGACTTATTCAATATTAATTCAAATTGCAATTATTGCTTTTGAAAATACATTTTTTTTTCCGTTACAAGATTTTTCTATTGAAATATCACTAACAAGAGATTTTGATAAAACTCATAACATCATAATTCTTTATAAAACATTAATTCAAATTTTTGCATATCTTTAGAGGTATAAAAAGCTGTTTAATATATCCTTTTAAAATCACGGATTTATATTACATGTAGTAATGTAAATCCGTGTTAAAATGTATGATATTATGTTACTTTAAATGTATATATTAATTTAGTTTATATAACATAGTCATATAAATGCAAAAATTAAAAATATAATTAAAAGAATAAAAGTAATTTCCCATCTTTTTATTACCCCCTACGGCGTGTTTATATAACTTCACACCTTCAATGTTTCCCTTCTTTGTGTAACTGGTCAGCATTTTCCGATAATCCTTCTTTATTTAACTTGTCAGCAGTTTCCTATATATCTATATCGTCAGCTAATTCGTCAGCAGTTTAGTGCGACCCTTCCATGATCGCACGGTTTGTCGGTGAGTTAGTAAATTCTGACCAAGCACCGGTAGACGCACGACAATGCGATACGATATTATTCCAAATGTCGCTTCGCATTGTCGAGTGTCGCTTCGCGTTGTCGAGTATCGCTTCGCGTTGTCGAGTGTCGCTTCGCATTGTCGAGTGTCGCTTCGCAATGTTGAGCGTCGCGGTGTAAAAATCATAAAAATAACGCGACATTTACTCGACATTTTAAAAATGTCGCTTCGCGATGTCGAGTGTCACTTCGCATTGTCGAGCGTCGTATCGCATTGTCGCGTTGTCGTTTCGCATTGTCGAGTGTCGTGGTATGCACTTCTACCAACCTCGACACTCGACAATGCGAAGTGACAATGCGACAACGCGAAGTGACATCGCGACAACGCGAAGTGACATCGCGACAACGCGAGCTCGACAATGCGAAGCGACACTCGACAACGCGAAGCGACATTTCTTAAATGTCGCCCTTTTTTACCGCGACATTTCTAGGCGACAGTGCGACATATCGTTTGACACTGTCGAGCGTCGCTTCGCATTGTCGCATATCGCTTCGCGTTGTCGAGCGTCGCTTCGCATTGTCGCGATGTCACTTCGCATTGTCGTGTGTCTACCCTTAGACGCGACGGACGACATTCTAAATGGCACGATAAGGACACCGTATTTTTCTCCCGAAGTATTACTGAACACTATTGTATATAAGTCAAAATAATCGCCTGTCAATAGCGTTGCCGCCACAGCCGTGATAGTACACGTGCTAGGAAAATTTTGTTAAAATACTGTGCTTCAAATCCAAACACGCACATTTTTTTACTGTTTCGTTTTGTCAATATTATTGAGTTTTGAAATAAAATATGTTTTTTTATGATCGCACGGTGCCCATACATAAATTGTAAGGAAATATACTTTTTTAAATTAATAAGATTGTGACGATTGTTCTATTCTGCCTAGATTCTATAATGATATTTAGTGGTTTTATACCTAAATTGCCGATAAGTTTAATTGTAAACAAATATGTAATCTTGTGTTTAAATTGTATAGTTTAATCTTTTATAAATAAGTAAAAAAGTACATAAAAATTAAATGATTAGATTTAACAACTTATTCGTAGCAATTAATTGATATAACGGGCATATTTTTATTATTTGTAAACTAGCAGAACAATTCGTTCTTAAAATCATTCGAACTCAATGCCATTCGTACCAATATTCGACCCATTATCAATATCTCTTGGATGCTTGATTTCTTCAACTTCAGTAAACGATCATTAAATATAACTACATTATTGGGTATAAATAGAGCTCAAAGCTGCGGACAGTCAGTCTCTGCCCAGCTGCCGAAGTGTCAACATCACAGAAATAATTAATTAATATTTTAGATTTATTACTTGGAATCTTGCACTATTTACGAAGTATATCAATTGCATCAATTTAACATTGCGTTAGGTGTAATTGTTATTACTTAAATATTGAAAACTTGGTATCCAAGAGGTTTTTCTATATATATCAAATAGCCTAAAAAGTGTCACCCTTATTTTATATCAAGTTCAAGAAAAGCACATCAACTATAAAGGCACGTTACTGTTATAAACAATAGATAATTAAACTTGATTCCAAAGTTTGAATAAATCATTTTATAATCATTTGTAACCAATCAACTGCCAAAGTAGCCATAAGAAAAATTATATATATAACAGCTACCTCGTGCACGTTACAAGATTAGTGAAAATCTGGAGACCCCCTTTACTAATGTATATGATAAAAGTAATATTATAGCATGTTTCTTTTTTAAAGAAACATGTCAGACAATATTAATTGCCTCAAAAATTAAAACATTGCTGATGAGAGCATGTATTTGACAATGGGGAAAAAGAGGATATTTTGGATTGGGAATGACGTCTCACTCAAAAACCTGTTCACTTAAATATAATAACTTAAGAACCATTCGGCTTATTATTGCAAGGCTGATCCAGGCTTGTAAATGATACATTTGTAAGATTAGTAGGTTGTTGTCAAGCTAACAATGACCTTATATAAGATTTCATAAAAACGAATAAATATTTCGTAATTACGAATTAATATTTAGTAAAAACGAATTATTATTTCGTAAAAATGAATAAATGTTTCGTAATTACGAATTAATATTTCGTAAAAACGAATTAATATTTCGTAAAAACGAATTATTATTTCGTAAAAACGAATTAATATTTCGTATTTGCGAATTAATATTTCGTAAAAACGAATTAAATGCTGGGCAAAAAAGTGTCGAAAACGTTACCTTAGTGGCTCCGTAAATTTGCTATTTTTAGAGCGTGTGAGCTATTACTAATCCAGTCATATTACTAACTAATGGGCCAATATCTTAAATATTCCAACGCAGTCATACAACTAGAGAGATATCTGATTTTCCTTTATCTTAAATTTAGTAATTTCAATACAAAATTTAATTATTTTGTATTTAATATCTCTTTGCACTTAAATATATCAAAATGCAATCAAAAACATACTTTTACTACAAAGATAGTCTTTAGAAAACTTACTGTGTGTTTCGTTTAAATTTCATCCTAATACATGTAATAATTTCATTTTCACTTCATTTTGTTTGTAATTGCAAATCTTCATATCTTGTTCAAAAACGGGACATGTGTAAAGAAGACATATATCATTCCTAAACTTCTACGCTTCTTTAAAAAAATAATTAAGAAAATGTCATGTTTGTTTATTGTGAACCCTCCAGTCAACAAAAGTTAAGTTTAACATATTAAATAATCGCCGAAATTGAATAAATAGTAAATTGAAATACAATTAAAGGCACATATGAGTTTTTATAATATGCCTGATAGTTTTGTCTTGATGGGCATATTACTTCACTACATATGAAACATCATGTTAATACAACGATACAACATCCAAATACTGCCAAGTTATAACAATTACAAACCCATTATTTAATTTATTTATTGAACGAAAAAACATTAAACTGTCCGAAATGCATTCCTCATGTAATTGCGAGCGATTACTATATGTGATTGATCTACATGCATTTTGTTCCGTTTTCATCTCCTTCCTTTTGAGTTCTGTCCCTTTATACTTAAGGGCAGTGAAAAATTACTAATTTTATTTCAGATGTTCCTTACCTTTTACTCTGTTAGCGGAAATAGATTCTACATATGCGACTAGTGACGACTGATCATAGTATGCACTTTTCGACATTAATATAGTTCATATGTGGAAAACTTACTTAACAATAAAGGATGGTTATTTCAAAATGGACAAGCCAATTTTATATATCTGTCGTGATAAGAATATAAATTGAAATATTTGTTAACTGCGTATTTAGCTTAATACTCTAGATTATTTCTCGTAAAAAAACATCAATATGGTTTTTCATTTTCATCATAGTGTCATAAGTTTTCAGAGATGTTTCACTTTAAGTGCAAGCGCTTCCCGGGGTTTTTACGTTCTTATTCTAAAATCTTTTACGATACGCTTTAAGCCTTAATAAGGTCATTAGCTTTTTAGTTTTGACAATAACATGTGCCTGTGCTTTACTTCTTTTAGACGACAATACATGCAACACGTGCGTGAGAAAAATAGAGAGCTATACTTTTCTGTCATCGTTATATGGTGAACAATCTATAATTGATACAATATGATAAACAAGATCAACAAGGAAAGGCGGCGTTCAATGAACGCAACCCCCACATGACCCAGCAACAAGAACCAATGGCAAGGAGCCCAGGGGGCCCCAAACAAAAACAGGACAGGGCAAAGACAGAGCACGGACAGGTTAATCATTAAATGATAATTAATTTGTAACTGACCAGGAATTCAAAGAAAATAATAATAGGCCCACAAAGGGGAAGGGGACAGGAGACCGGGGGGGGAGGGTGGGGAGTAATCAAAGAAATAAACCTAGAGGCAATGGGGAAGATACTTACCGTAGACGAAGTTCATTTTTTCTGTTATTGAAAACTTAATCATATTTCTATGTTGTGTTCTTTTATTGTCGATATTAGTAACTGCTTTAAAAAGTTTCAAGCCGAATGATGTGAAAATTAAGCGACGTACAATATTTTCAAAAGCATCTTCTCCAAAGAAAGAAAAAGAAAGAAAAAAACAGTTTGACAATGATATCATATCTAAAACGGTTATTAGAAAACGATTTCATACTAAAACGTTTATATATCGTTAAGATGTCCTGCCCACGAGTACGAAAAACGTTCGTTTAGAAAAAAATCTATTTTAGAAAAAGAAGGCGAGGATTTTCTAATTTCATATCGATTTCTATAACTGTTATATGAATTTTGATTTACATTACACCGAATTATTACTTTGTACACATGTAATATATATGCATGTGTGAAACAGTAAAAAAGTAGTAAGAAAATACAAAAATATTATATTCATGATGCACCTTTGTTTTGTTCAGTACCATGTGTTCAGTTGTGCTCTCCTCCATATATTTTGTCTCACATTGAGTGCACACAATGTATTTTGTCTTTTGTATTTGGTTTGCTTGTCTCTTGACAGTTTGTTTAAAGGATTGTGCTAGAATAGAGCAAATAAGAATCCCTAAAGAAAGCCCAACACGGCAAAATTGAAAATGTTGCAAGCTCGATTTGAGTGAGCCTGTTCTTTGACGGTACTGTCAAGTGCAAACTACCGTCCACGCCCCCTAGCACCGGCTTAAACAGAATCAACATTTTACATTAACTGGTACAATTTGGAATTTTGAAACATCCGCAGATGTTTCATATTCGCTGCCATTGTCATATTTTACAAAATAATTATCAGAACACAAATTAAGAACAAGGAAAGCATCTGAATTAAAATATTTTCGTATCGGTACACTTTACAAGAGAAATATAATTTAATCAGAAAAATTGCCCACCCTAACAAAATTGAAAAAAAAAGAGAAATTTATAGTTTTTCTGTCATTGTGGCCATTGGTAATGCACATCTAATGCAATTAAGTTTTAATCGCATGCATATAGTGCATGTTTTTCTTGCTTGAATTCATATTCCTGCATCCATGCATAACACATTTCAAAGGGTTCGTGTCAGGTTGCATTATTTGCGACAATTAACGATCCTAACAGGCATGTTATAATGAGTGCTTTCGTAGAATCGGATTAAGTACAACTTCATTTTCACTTGCACGATTCCGTGTTAACAGGAAATGGCAAAAATTTACAACAGCCAATAAGATCTGACATTGTAAAGATTATTCTACAGGAAAGTTGTTCAAGATGACAGTAATGGTAAGGTGTAAGCAAACATACGAGGGGGATAATTATTAGTATAAAATCTTATTTATTATACAGACCCATTTACACACAACACCTTGCTCAAGAACTTTTCAAGTATTTTTAATGTTACATTTTAATTTTTTCGAATTATATTGTAAATGAAGTGCAAATTAATTTAATAAAAACGAGTATTATTACATTTGCTATTCTTTTAGAAAATGACAAAAGAATGATGAAAATAGTCAAAGGTTTGGTTACATTTTGACTAAATTTGTTAAATGAATTATTTTATGCAAAAGGTTATATCCTTTGCAAGCTCCTTCAAATTAAAATATTTACTTGAATTGAATATTTTTCCATTAATCGCCAAACAATTGAATAGATATTCCCTAGGACGGACATCTTTATTTCGTCAGTGTTAATGTAGAAAACAAAATCCAAACTAGCATTTTATACCTGTTTATTTTTTTTATTTTTTTCGGGGGGGGGGGGGTCTTTTTTAGAATTCCTGAGAAATATGTTTTACTAGCAATAGTTATTGAGATGATAGTTATCAGAACTACGAGTCTGAATACATTGTATAATTAGCTTAAAATATACTTAATATTACTATAAAATAAAAGCATATAATGCCTTATCGTTTTTATTATTTCATGTAATAGTAAGGCCTGTATACAGTTTGTAATGAAAATCCCAAATGTAATTAATAGTTTTGCATCATATCTGCCAAATACGTTTCTCATTAAATATGTGCGTTACATTTCCTATGAGTAATGTTGAAAAATAAATCATTGAAAAGAAGAACTTCACACGACCGTTGCATACTTATGCCACAAGCGAAGGACGATGAAATTATCTGCATAGAGACACAAACGAAACGTGTTACTGTCACCTTTCTTTTTCAAAACTACTCAATTATAAATATGTATAGTACTTGATTCAAAGAAAATAGCATGTTCAAAAATAGCTCGAAGAAAACAATTCCTGGTACATTTTGTCACAATAAGCAAACGACACCATATTAGTGTTTACTTCGACGGTAATTGATACTCAGTTCCTTTTTATTGATGTTAAAAACAATTATAGAATACATTTAGCATAAAAATCAATAAATTGTTGGATCCAAACTTTATTTTATCAAAATAAGATGCGAAGTCGTGTCATGTAGTGATGGGAAGTCAGATTTTGTTTAAAGCTTTCGGGTACGAAACAATACAGTGCCCTAGATAAATGAGTAAAGCTAGGATAAGTATTATTCTAAACGGAGATTTTACAGATAATACAAACAAAAATAGAGTTTTATAATCGCTAACTGTAATGAAGCGGGGGAATGTAGTAAGAAACTATTGCATACTTAAAATTAGGCGTAGGTTACTGTCCTATATATATAGTCAGAGAACTATTCTATGCATAAGTGTCATTTTAGTGTAGTTGTTGGCACTCAGTAAAGTTATTATATTAGAAACGCAGTTGACATTCTGCAGAAATACTTACGTTAATATATTTGTTAAAGACCAAGTTAAATTTATTATTCATGAACAATATTTTTCGTTTAATTTACATTTAATAAATACATATATTACTTTACATCAAAATCTGTACATTTTAACAAATTTACCTCAGATTTATTCTTACAATTCTTCGAAAACATACCTCGATAATCTATATGGGAAGAGGTTTATAGTAAATAATTAACACAAACAGATATGCTGACTTTGATACTATGACATTTCTGTGAATTTGTCATTTTCGACATTTTTAAAGCGTTTATTTCTATCAATACATTAACCCCCTCCGTCTTTTAAGAACTATCATTTTCCTTTTGTTTTAATCTTATTTAAGTGTCTGCAAATTGTTGACGCCGTAGGTTTCAATTAAGTGAAATTAAGACTTTCAATGAAAGATAAATTACTCGCAGGCAAGCTGGTACAGTGGCTAATGTAATGAAGTATTAAATCTTTGGGATTTCCGCCACCAGTTATTTTTGTCATATGGGGAAAGTTAATTTCGCAGAGATTTAAGTGCAAAGCAATTTCGAAATTGTTATCTTGTAGACGTGAATATCTCATAAAAATTGTATCAGATCATTATTGAAAAATCATGACACTACATCTTGAAATATTATTAATCGAGTGATTTCAGATAGACCTTTTAAGTTATTTATACAAAGGATAGTGACCTAATAACAAGGCCGATATAAAATCACCCGATAAGTGACACTCGTATGAATTAACTAATACGTTCGAGACATACTTCTTATTAATAGGAAGAACAGTAGTTCATTTTCATCATTTGTGTTTTCAAACTTATTATCATGAATTGGAAACAATCATGTTATTTTATCAATATATATTTAATACATTATCTTTATTCTTAACCTGATGTAGACGTGTTTGGACGGCTTTCCGACCCCCCCCCCCACCGACCACACCCCCTTACCATATTTAGGCCACAAATATCGTTTTTCTTTTGGGAAATGTTGTTTAAAAAGTGATCACTTTTTCGGCGCCGCCTCCACCCGATCAAAAAGGTACATCAGGGGGTTGCCAGAAGGGGGATGTGCCCCCTTATGTTTGGTTTGAAGGGGGCGGCAGGCACCCTTCATCGCCAAGAAAATTTTGGATATTTGACAAGCTAAAATGGCCTCATGTCGATCGTAAGGTAGCGTGTAAGCAACACTGAAAGGCCCTTTACTCCAACTCAATCCATTGGGAAGTTGCAGCACTTTGAAATCAGTTTTGAAGGGAAAAAAAGAAATGCAAAAAAAGTGATTTTGGCTTATTTTGAGACGTCCCCTGTTGCCATGGTAACAGGAAATTTAAGATTGCTGTTACAGAGGCTATGGTCCAGTCAACAGTCGTGCCACGTTTCATCTGTATTGAAGCATATTTCATGGTTTCATAGCAGTTTGAACTTGTAACAGGAGGCATTTCAATGAAACGGCCATTTTTTACAATATGCTCATGGGGTAAAGGGTTAAACATAATAATGTTGCATAACTACAAAGTAATGAACTCATTTATGAAAGTTTCGTCATAGAAAACAATATCACAAATTAACATTTTAAAGCATGTTAATCTTACAGCGAAGTAACATACAAATATAATAAGTCAATCAATCATAAAAAATGATCGACTTCATTAGTTATAGCGTTTTACATGGGATGCTGAGCTTCAGACCATACTTTCGTTACCAAGATACATTGAATGAAAGTAAGGTAATATGCGATCCCATTTTTCCATAAAGGTGTGTTTCATGTGTGATTAGTGTAGCGTAATGTAAAATAAAATCCACATACATCTATTTTTTATCTATTTTAAGTTTACGTTCTGAAGCAGAAATATGAAAGGTTTAAAATAATGCTTATTATTAAATAAACGTAACTACGTACATTTAGACTTCTGTAATATAGTAGGACATGTTCCCGTACACTCTATAGCAAACGTTGTTATAGTTTTGTTCTACACGAGGTCACATGATAGTCAGTAGAAAGTGGCATTAACCTCGATTCTAGGTATCATTCATCTTATCAAATCTATACAGCAAGCGAAAGTACTTCGGAACGCTGCATGGGATTTAAAATACTTAACCGATCGCGACCAATTAAAAAAATGCTTAGTAAGATAAATATCCCATGAAAGTTATTGAATCTGACAGGTTTCCTTCTGTCACAATATAATGAGGAAATTACAGGCCGGGAACACAAATTAACTGCATAGTTTACTGTCTTGTGTCCTACAGTTTGCATGAAAAATGGTTATGAAACAACTTTGTTATTTAAATTTACCAAATGAAGAATATTTTTATTTATTATTATTATTTATTATTTATTTTATTATATATATATATATATATATATATATATATATATATATATATATATATATATATATATATATATATATATATATATATATATATATATATCATGGACTTTCCACTCTAAACTATCACAATAGTAGAGTCCATAGCCTTAGATATTGACTTCGTCGTCTTAAAAAAAACTGTGTATTAACGGTATGTTTAATATGCCGCCAAAGACGTAAAAATGTGAATTGAGGTCATGTTCGTAAAATGTCGTAATAATTAACAATAAACTTCTATGCAAATTGCGTAAAAAATATTCAATTTTTGAATGGCATGTTAATGGCAAATGGTGAAAAGGAAAATGAGTATATACACGACCAAAACAAATCATTGAAAAGACGTCACATAACTGTGAAAACAAAAGGAAATACACACGCAAAATTGATAATAAAAATAAAGAAATAGACGACATTATAATTAGTAAAGCATTTATGGGGCATAATGGGAAAATAAAGGCTGTGATAAGAAATGTTTTCCAACATCCCTCACAAACCAAGTACACAATTTTCTTCAGTTTTCTTATTTAATTTTGTTGTTTTCTTTGCTTTCGGGGGGATGTCTATTTCTTCTTTATTGCATTTGTGCTTTACCGAATTTAAAAGTCTAACATTCGTATAAGTATGTGTCTTTTTTACTTTCACATGCCGAATTTAATTTTGAATTGTTTGCAATGCTCTAAATTAACTGTTAAGTTAATTGGTAAAAAATTTGCTTCTGCTACATTTTTGTAATGCATTGAATGACTATTCCCGCGATGTAAACGTACTTCATAGGATTCAATTAAGACGCTAATAGAGAACAATTGTGTCAGTTGTGATCAAGTGATTTCTTGACAAAGTGCTTGTCTAAGTACAGCAACATAATTGGTAAAAATAAATTACATTGATACCAAATATAATGATATATTTTTAAACGTCCACGTCCACGGAAAAGACACTGTAATATTTCAACCAATGAATGATATACTTATTTTAAAAAAACTATTGATCGACGATTCTTCCATACCACTCAACATGAAAAATGAGTCGGAAGGAGTAATGACGATTGTTTTTGAACTTGATCAACCATTTACTTGTGCTGAATTGAATCAGCTATCAAGTATTTGTCTAATGGCAAAATTCCCAGACCTGATGGTATTCCGTCAAATTTTAATGAAGAATTACATTAGAGTCTTAAAGTTTAACAGAATACTTAACACGGACCTTTTCCCTATAATTTGGCAGTTTAGATAAGCGAATCAATTTATGACCGTAGTAACTATAGAGGGATTTCTGTAACACTATGTTAAATATTTCCTAGGTTAATTAATAATCCACCATATAAATGGGCAGAAAATTATAAAATATAATAAAGTCTACGAGTTACAAGTCGATTTCTTGCATGGTTACTCGACAGTGGATAATATATTCTGTTTACAGACAATGGCTAAGAAATATCTAACCAAAAATGTAATATATTCTATTGTATTTATGTTTATTTTAATTGTATTTATGTTTATTTTACAAAAGCATTCCACAAATTATATGACGCGAAGCTTTCTGAAATATTGTATCATAGAGGCCTCCGCGGCAATTGTTTACCCGTGACCAAGACTATATATACCGAAATATTCTCGTGTGCAAAAGTCGACTAATAATAGACCAAATTTTAATGATAACAATTGTTGATATTTATATATAAATTATTTCTCCTGTAATGTTGATACTAAACAGGGAGACATAAGCAGCAAAACTATATACATACTCTTTATAAATGAGTTAGTAGAGTTACTATGACTTTTGCGTGGAACAGGATATTTATAACTGGAATATTTATAACTAACACTATACAATAAGTGGGGCGGGAAATAAGGTCTCTGCTGTCAAAATAGTGCAAATTGTGATACAAGCATGAAACTTTCAGGAAATTATCTTTAGACCATGTAGATTTCGAAAGTGAAGTGGGCCCAAAAATATATCTGCTCATTCAAGATGGCCGCCATTTTCAAGATGGCCGCGATATAAATTTGATGTACATAATAGCTCATTCATTCCAATTTTTTGTACAGGCCTGAAACTTACACCAAAGCTTGCATATAGTTTCCCCTTTTCAAAAATTTAAATCTTCAGGCAATTTTTCTTGCATATTTCTTCAGAATCCAAGATGGCGTCCAATATGGCTGCCAATTTTAATGAAAACTGATATATCTCTTTTGTAGTATAATTTTTTGCACAAGGTATGCGTATTTCCATATAAAATTGTGAAATATATTAGAAGAAAAATCAAATTTTAGGTTAACTACATTGTTAGTCATGTTTTTAGTTTTTTGTATAAAAACAAATCTTTAAAAGAATCAAAGAAAAAGTGCCATTTTTTGCATTTTTCTCTAACATGGTTTTCTAGGTCTATGTACAAAATTCCAAAAGTTACATAGTTTATTAATTAAAAGTGTATTTGATATTCAATCAACACTATGTTTTATTGTATAATTGTAACAAAAACAAATAAAAATGTGAAGGTTTTATACTTATTAAAAGTGGGTGGGGTAAATTTATCAGACAATTGTAGTACAAAATAACGTTTTATAAGAATTCTTATGCAAATATTCACTGTAAAAGTATTTTATTGTATTAAGGTATTTTTGTTTTCCTTCAGGTCTAGAGGGTGTACTAAAATATCAATAAATGCAGATACAATCATATGTATACATTCAGTTATTAAATGTTTGCATGATATAAGTTGTTTTAATATTCTTAATATAATTTGATAATTGTACAGAAAGAAGAACGAACCATATGTTAGATAATATCATGCCTGGACCTGAGTGAAATGTTGTTCATTTATGAATACAATTATTTCTTGCACAATTTAGTCGTTCTAAAAGCTTGTAACAGAATGATTCAAAGTTATATTTACTTGCACATCATTGTAACCAAGTATAATTGAATAAGTACCGTCCATTTCTAATAACTTATGTAGACATGATATTTTCAAAAGAAACAA
The DNA here is from genome assembly GCF_026571515.1 of Ruditapes philippinarum. NCBI lineage: Eukaryota > Metazoa > Mollusca > Bivalvia > Venerida > Veneridae > Ruditapes > Ruditapes philippinarum. The sequence continues at coordinate 16,733 of NW_026864653.1, read as the reverse complement.
AAATTTAGGCGACTGATACATCATATTATCTAATGACTAGGTGTGCTAAAATAGGTATCAATAAAACCGCTTGACCCACATAACAAACATAGCTTATACTTTGGAATATAAACTAAATGTATTCATACTTTATTTTTCCCATTAAACAAGAGAGAATTGTTGACCCTAGATCACGCGCCTAAGACCCAATGCTGGAAAAGGTATATAATTCTTTTATACTGAAGAATGCTAAAATCATATAAGGCGTATCTTTTTTTCACCAGTCATGATTTATAAACTATTTGAAAAGAATCATGTCCAATAACTAGGCTCTCAGAACTACAAGAAGACTAATATAACTATATTCCAATAAGAGTCCATGTAAACTAAGTGATTTTGACTCTATGCCAATAGTTCATAATCTTTATATATAGCATCACAATGTTATGATATACGATATTTTCTCTTCTCCGTGCACATAAGTTCGGAGAAGAATTTTAATATATACCGTAAGTCAAAGTAAACAAAGTGACAAGGAAAGCCATTTTGAGCTGCAGGAGCATGATTTAAAGGCCCTCACGAGGAACACAGTTTTTAAAGACTTCTGTAGGGAATCGCATTGAAGTTATTTTTTGTTGTTGTTATTAAAAAAAATCAACAAACAAACAAACTGTAATGCCTAGAGCTTAGATAGTCAAAATATAACCTTGCCAAGTAAAGAAGACCTCTTTAAAAGTTACATAAAACACTTTTGGATCATTAAGTGTACATGCAATATAAAAAATCTTCTCAAAAATCAAAATGCATAGAGCACAGGTACTAAGCTGGCATGTAGCACCACCTTGGGTCTTTATTAACACATTTAATGAATCATGCTCATAGAGCCACCTGGGTTCACAGACTTGTATAGGAAAACACATTAAAAACATCTAGTGTTAAAATATAATGACTTGAACTAAGATATTTGGGATGTAGACTGATATAACATGCATAAATTTGTATGATGCTACTGCAGTCTAAAATAGTTTTGCAATGGTATCACTTAATTTACAAAGACTACTGTAATAAATCTGTTTTCTCTTAACCTACAGTATCCGATGCATATACATTAATCATGTATCATCATAATTATGTTATAATAATGATATATCATGGAAAACATGGTCCAAATTAACCAAACACTAAAGGTCACTAAGTTTATATGGACTCGTATATAAATATGGCTATTAAAGTCCTCTCGTGTGAATAAAAAATGAAAGCAGATATTGAGCATAATTCTTTAAAAGCAACCGGATTCAATTATGATACAAATCATGCGTGTTATGACATAATTGACACTCCCAAAATGATCTTGTTACATTTTTTCCAACAATGATCTTAGGTGAGTGATCCAGGGTCATCATTACCCTCTTATTGAAAGAAAAAAATAAGATATGATTACTTTAAGAAATACACTTAGTTTGTATCTTAACTTTTCAAAAAGTTGCATGCAGGCCAGGCCATATCATTGATATATATGTTTCACATTACATACATTTTGTTGGCTTTTAAGCCATGTTTATATTATAAATATAAAATTGTGGAGGAGTCAAAAATATGCGTTTATGGACTACCTTTATACCTTACATTCATGTACATGTTTGCTATTTTAAGCACGTTTAGTTGATTTATTGTCTTCTTATATGTCTTTACAATTAACAATTAATATATGATATCAAATATATTGAAACAAGAATTATCATGCAACCAAATTTAATAACTGAATGTATACACATGTTTGTATGTGCATTTCTTGCTCACCCACCAAATGGCCCGAAGGAAGAAAAAATTACTTTCATCCAATAAAAAGTACTTTTTAAGTTGGAACATTTGCATAAGAAATCATAGAAAAGTAAAAAGGCAAAGAAATAGAATGAACTTAACCATGTAGATTTTCTGTTGTTTTTTCTTTTACAATTATCATATAAAATTTCCCCATCCACTTTCACAAAATATAAAACCTACAGATTTAATGCTTTTCTTACATTCTTTACAATAAACACATGATATTAATGGAATGTCAAATACAGTTTAAAATATAAAGTAACTTTTTTAACTTTGTACATTACTTTAGAAAATCAAATTTGAAAAATATGAAAAAAATTGAATTTTTTCTTGATCTTTTTTAAAGATATTTTTAGACAAAAACTTTTAAAATGTTTACTTTTATTGAGATTTAAATATAATTTGATTATCTCTGATATGTTTAAACACTTTTTTATCATAATAAAGATAATTTGTGCAACAAATTATACTATAAACGGCCATATTGGACGCCATCTTGGATTTGGAAGAAGTATGAAAGAAAAATTTTGTGAGATTTAAATTTTTGAAAAGGGGAAACTATATTCATGCTTTAGGTGTTAGTTAAAGGTCTGTACAAAAAAATTGGAATGAATGAGCGTCAAATATATAATGTACGTCAAATTTATATGGCGGCCATTTTGAAAATGGCGGATATCTTGAATGAGCAGAGATATTTTTGGGCCCACTTCACTTTTGAAATCTTCATGGTCTAAAGATGATTTCCTGAAAGTTTCATGCTTGTATCACAATTTGCACTATTTTCTCAATTTCCCGCCCCACTAACAAGACATTAGCTGACTTGTGTTTGTCGACGGCATATGTAAGTGTTCGTAAATAGCTACCAAATTACAGCAACAAAATATGTGTATTTATTTTGTCAAGATACTGATATGGAATTGAACTTTATTAATTAAAGTTGAGTTATAACAGTACTTTATGTCTGTATTTATATACACCATGACCGTTACAAGGCGCCGCCCCTCTCTGTTCCTCAGATGTATGTCTTGTTTATTATTACCTACAACTGTGGCGACACCTATATTCTACGGTAAATATCTCCCATTCTCCCTATTTTCTCAATTTTACCCCCCACCCCGTCCTTCTAGCCCCCTTCCCCGAAACAGTTATCCCTTTGTAGGTCTTTTAATTAAATTTCATCTTTTATTACCTTGCAGGTTTCTATGAATTCCTGCTTAATAACATCCCATGTTTGCCCGTGAGCTTAGTTTGGTATCCTGCTTGGCTTATTGCCTGTGTTCGGGTATACTTCATTGAATGCCGTCCTTCCTTGGTAATCTTGTTTTTTTCCATATTATAATGCAATATTGCTTTTTTTGTTACAAATTTTAAAGATATACTATGCTCATCTTAAGGTAAAATACTTAAAGTGCAGGAATTTAATGAAATCAAATACATACTTCCTGAATATGTCTAATTTGAATAAGTGAATGTATAGACTATGTTTCGGAAGCTTCATGCCTTACTACTTGTCAAATTAATTTGCTCCATTATTATAAACACTGCCAGTTTTTCAATGACACTATGTTATCATAATGTGATTACCTGTGGTGTTTAGAGTTTAAAACGCTACATATGTTCTCTGTGTGTATTCAAATGCTATTTATTTTACATTTCAAAAGAGACAGTATAGTGTACGAGTATATAAATATGTAATATATGATTCGTCAAATTACATAAAGTAGACGTCGCTAAAATGTCGAAGCGAAACCGCTTCGACCTTAATTTTGAGGTCATATTCACAAAAAACTACTGAAAGGAAATGAATAACTTTACAATATGACATAGCTAAGTTCAGGTTAATTCTGCTTCTTTTTGAATTTTTCAATTTAAGTCATTATTTTTCTTCAATCGTAATCCAAAGTTGAGGGTGTATATATTGTTGGTTTATTTTTATCAATCTTAAGTGTAATCAATACATTAATTCCGATTTTCTTTATTATAAGCCGACATTTTTTTATGAAACTTTTGCTTGATTGTAGAAAATGACGCACTGAATAAGTTAACTAACATATACATGAGGGTATATGTAATTCTTTTTACGCATTTTCTTACCATATGGTGTTCACAAACATATACCCCCATAAAAGCGATGCATGTAAGGCATCATCCTTATCACGCTTTTTACCATGATGGTACCTCATGCACGCCGTCCGAAAACTGCAAATTCGCTGAAAATGGTTGAAAAAGTAAAGGATTTGATTTCTACTGATGCAAGATTTGCAACTTGATATATAGCTAAATGCGTTGGTATATCTGTAGGAGCCGCTCATACAATTCTCAGATGTGATTTAAAGATGAGAAGGATTAGTACCAGACGGATACCCCATCTCCTAACAAAAGATCGAAAACTTGCCCGGATAAGAATCTCCGAACAATTGTTGAAACAGTTCTCTTTAACAGCAATCGATCTTTTGCAAATGTAGGTATTGGCGATGGGGCGTGTGTTCACTTTTATGAGCCCAAGCAAAAAATACATAACAAAATATGGGCAACCGAAAATAGTCAAAAACCTTGCATAGCAATACGCACCATGAGCGTGAAAAAGGTCATGTATATAATTTTCTTTACCAATCAAGGTCCTACAAAAATTAAAGAAATGTTTCAAAAACCGTTGACCAGCAACTGGTCTCCGTGGTGTCAGGTTGTTGCATGACAATGATTCGTCACACAAAGTGGCCATTGTACGAGAATATCTGAAACAGAAAAAGTTTGTCGAGTTTCCTCACCCTTCTAATTTGCCCGTTGTGACTTTTTTCTATTCCTATTCAAAAACTCCTTGCTGGAAGAAAATATCACATACGAAAAAAACACAGTTTCGAGTATCTGAATAGTATACCCCGAAAAGATTATGAAAACGCATTTAAAAATTGGATGAAAAAGACTAAAATTGTGTATATCACATGGTGGTGAGTATTTTGAAGGATTGAGATAACTATTTTGGCAGTGTTTGTTAAGCACTTCTGAAAATTGACTCAGTTGCATTCATATTTGAATATTCCTCGTATATAACATTAAATCAAATTAATTTAAGACATTAACAGTAAAATTTTTGTTTTGTAATTGGCAAATTATTGAATTTGTTTGTGCAACTTTTTATCATTAAACAGTGTGTAAAGATAAATTTAAGATTACCTATCAGTATTAAATCAATTTGAAAATATGCTGTTAATTGGTTTCTTTTTTCCTGTCACTTTTTATGGTTCTACTGTAATGTCAAGAAAAACAAGAAACATTTTACTTGAAATGATGACAATATTCAGAAGATAAGTCTTTTACTTTAAATTGCATTATTCATTAAGTCTTTAATATTACATCTTTAAACAAAATGAGACGGGACAAGAAAGAATGATGGATACACATTAAAACTTACATCCTTGTGCTGGATTTATATCATTTTATTCAGCATAATAAGATGATACTTTGATTTATATATTTACATGTATCTCGTTATAATACACCAAAACAAATGCATTGAAGAACGTTTGATCATGGTTTATCCTTATTCTACATGCAATCGATTCTTATTCTATTGTAGTAAATAATAAAGCATTTACCTTGGTAATATGTTACATATATCTATAACTGAAATCTCAGATCTACATTGCCATTGTGTCATAGTTCATATTTTTCTTTGCTGAACACACAGTTTCTCTTTTGATATTGCCGATCATAATTTCAAATTTTATTCAATAAAATTGTCTTCTGCTTTTTTGAAATAGAACTCACGTCCAGTTTTTCTGTTTTAAGCTTCCAACAACTATTGTCTCTAAAGAAAAGTATTACTTGTTATTAATTATATGATATGCAAATTAGTTTCTAACATATACATCTCTAAATATTTGTTTAAAATAAATTACAACTTCGTGTAATTTTGTTGCTCTCATTGCCTCTGAGGGATCAACTTTTTTCCAGAATTTTACACTAAAATTTCTTCTTTTTTAACAACAGTTATGCAATTAAGTACACGCTTATCAGGAAAAAGTTAACGGATTAATTTTGTTAAGCATATGTCTGTTCTATAACATTTGTCAACTTTTGAGGTATATATATTTGAATGGAGAAAGGGTAAGAAAGTTAATGCACTTTTATTCATGCATTTATGTCGCTCTGCAGAAGAACCAAGACCCATTTAAAGTCCGCTAAGTTTAAGTGTGAATAGGTAATAAAGCGCGCGTAGTAACTGATTTAACTAGATTCGTATCAATTCAAAATTTACTTTAAAATCACTTTCAGACAGACGACAAATTCAAAAACTAGTTTAATATATAAAGGAAAATATAAGTTATTACCACAATATCGTATCGTATCTATATTTCTTTAGCCAGACAAACCGAAATTTACTCAAAATCAGTTATTCAATCATCTATTCAATTATGAAATAATTTTCCGACAAACATTCGCGAATCACAATCTCAAATTCTTTTGTGTCTGGAAAAATGTTATTTCTTAACGTTGCAAAGACAATATCTTTTGATAAAGCACCATGTAGGAAGAGTATGACAAGGATATGTTTTTATTATGTTCTGCCTTAAATATATTCAAATATATATGTTCACGGCAATGCAAAAGGTCATAGAAGTATCAGTATGGCCAAGAACTTATTAACAATCATATCATCAGTTCATGATTGAACGGCACAGGCCTTTTCTGCTACATTTTGGCCCTTTACAATCTATTTCAACTTTTGAAATATATTTAACAACTAAATATATTTGAATGCGGGTTTGTGTGTGTGACTGCTTGTTAGCATGTGTGTGTGTGTGTGTGTGTGCGTGCGAGCGTTGGTGCGTGTGTGCGTGTGTGCATGCGTGCGTGTGTATGTGTGTGCTTTTTTACATAACCTATTAAGAAATATATGGCAAGCTTGATTTGCCACATGCGCGCTGCTTAAATCAACACATTATACCAGTTCTTTAAAATTGTGTCACATTCTCAGTGTATAGATGTAATCTATGCATGTATCTCAAAGTAATCATTATCATTAAAAATATTTACAATCATTAGAAATTGTAAATTCGATCAAGAAGTGGCAAGTTTAATGCAAATTACTTCTATCCTCTTTTGTTTACATTATGTTCTATCAATAACGTTTTATTTACCACCTTTGCATTACTATAGTCCGTTTCAAAGTGACATCGAGAAATGAACACTACTTTTTGTGTATTTACCCCTTCAGATGATAAATAATCTGTTTGTTTTCTTTTTTCATCTCTCGTGATTATTTTTAATTTTCCACGTTATAAATATCTAAAATGATATTGTACTGTGTATAGAAACAGTAAATAAAACCACGCCATGTGTTAATTAACAGATATTCACTACTTTTATGTATACTCATTTGTTTCTTGTGTAACTTGAGTTAATAAAGATATGTTCTTTTCTTTTCCTTAGATAACACAATCCTCTTATTTTCAGGATTATAATTTTCGTATTAAAAACGATCAGTAATTAGTAAGAAATCCGTTATGCCGAAGTCGATTTTTAAGTTGCCAGGATGCTGTTGAAAACAAATGATTTCAATATATAAACTTGAAAATTTTAGAAGAGAAAATAAATGAATAGAATACTGAATGTTATTATTTTTACTTGTATATTATGATTTATATGATTGTTAATTGTGAAATAATTGAAAAGATGTTAAATGATCGCATTTTCGGTTTTCTGCGTATGTTACAATAGTGTCTACGATATTAACGTATTGTATAAAAGCTTCTGGAAAACAGCTGTTCTCGTGATTTATTATTTATCATCGAAATAAAAAAAGCTATGTCGTGCCATTAAGTGCATGATTCCTTGATTCAGGATCTAATTGTTATAAAGAGATCAAATTAAGTCAATTATTAGATTTGTTTTGCAAGGAATATTATTAGATTCAACATATACGCTTTACATAGAAGCGCCACATTCTTGTTTTCACGCAATGCTTCTATCAGTCATCATAAGATTAGCGAAAATTCACTGAACACACTATTTATACCTGTTATAGGGAAAAGAGAAATAGTATGTCTCTCATTTCTAAAGTTTTAAAATCGGCACAGTTTTGTTTATAACATTTTAAGTAAACATATGTTGTTATAAAGATTTCTATATGAATACATGATTAAATATCTGTCATTCGAATTCATGTTATTTACTGCATTTATCAATATTGCGACGAATTAATGTTATTGCTTTCTATTTTTTATCAATTCAATTGATGAAAGTCGTAACTTACAAAGGTAAAAAAGTCATTCGAAGTAGAGCGTTTTATTAAGATATAAATGGAGCGATATAATAAAAAAAGGAAATATTCTTACATTGATTCCGTACCAATTTCTTTTCCTGGACTATACTGCCAATCATTTAGTTTAAAATGGTATACAAAGAAATAAGATGAAACATCTTTTTGAAACACATATGAAAACTTCAAATTCATTTATATATGTTAAGTAGAAGTTGAATATGCCGATGATCTTTTTTTAATCAATAAAGTTATTGATAATTCTTATTTCCATGTTGATTTTTAAGCACTAAAAAGGGTACAATGGACAGGCGTTCGCAGTCATTCCTCTTTTTTATATATTCTGATGCAAGACATTTTTTCGTTTATTATTTTACTTGTTATACATTTTGAAAGTAAAGAACAAGCATTTGTAAGGTTTTTGGTTATAACCGGGTATGTATTTGGAAAATGGGAACGGTCTTGAAAATATCTAAAAAACTTCTTTATATAACTTTCTGATCGTTAAGTTATTATTTTTTCAGATATTTATACAAAATATTTACCTAAATATGCATCGAAACAAAGTCCCAAAGTAAATGGTATTACACATGTCTTGTGTAATGGTTATCAAAGTAAGACCAATTTGTCACTAATGAATGGCGGTTCATTAGGCACTTAATGGGCAATAAGAGTCAAGTTGTGAGTTGTGAAAATAGATACATTTGTACATGTATACTAATCTGTCACAATAAGATAAGACAAACTCATCAACAATCATTATTTTCTTGCATTTTAATAACCGTTTTTTGTTGTTGTTGTTGTTGTTGTTTTTCCCTGCTTTTCAAGTGATTTGGCTTTTTTCTTCATGAACTGCAAATAGTTGACGCCGTATGTTCTATTGTAGAACAATCAAAACTTTTGATAAATCTATTCATAAATGCTAGCAAGTAAGTATGTAAGGCTTTAATTTATTAAACCAACAGGATTTCCACCACCAAATATTTTTTCCAAGGCAACTTAATTCCAAAGCAATAGCAAGTAATTTAGATATCGTTGTTTTATAGACGTACACTGACTGAACAATCATTAAGCTACACATAACTAAATATCGTAGGCTGTATAGACTCTGTCAATGTTTGCAAAATTTGAAATGCAGAGTCAAGATATTAATAATGAGCTCTTTTGTTTTTAAAACAGAAAGGAAAAATATTAACGAAACTTTCTATCCTGTTCTTCGTTTTATAAATACTGTTCATTTCATAAGTAAATCAAAGCGGTCTTACATGTATAATGCCAGTCAAAAACCCGCTATTTATCAAATAGTTTTATTCTACAGCTTGACCTTTATGCAACTAAGAGTTTTACTGTTCTGTTTTTTGTTGTTCTTTTTCATGGATTTTCACTGACCAGTCGGATCCTGCAATTAATGTTAATGTAATTATAGCTATAAAAAAGCAGCATGTCTCTCGATGTTTACAATATGTAGTATTCAGAAGAGAGTTATGGTTACCTTGAAAGGAAACACTTTTCATTTAATTTACGTTTTGCCTTTTGTGGATAGTAATGTTACGTTTAAAATATGTAGAACTTACCCACAGATGTGCACTCCGCCAATAAAGTTTTAAAGTCGCCCTATGATTTATACTGTGTTAGTGCGACGTAAAACCCAATTATAAAAATAATGTCCTTAAGACGCAATGGTGCATTTCTGTCATTTTTGTGATGATAATTTAATTTAACTATTTCATATTTTTCATCATCTGTTATATTTTGTTAAATTGTGGTCAGCAGTTTGGTTCTATGTCACACTGTGTTGTTGTATCGTACCAGAAGTAATTGTTTATTATATTTTCACTTATCATAAAATATCTGAAATATATTGAAATTGCTGTCTCTTTATTCTCATTTTTGTTTTTGTATAATTGTATGATATTGCGATGTTGACTCATCATGAAAATATCAAAAGGAGCTCTGTAAGTATACGTTTGATAATAAATTTTATTTCCACAAAAAAATTTGAACTGTATAAGTTTATTTTGAACTCAGTTTCGCAAGATTGATTTATTGATAAAAAAAGAACCTATTGCTTAACATAAAAAATAAAGTGAAGATTATTTTATGCACAAACTTTCTGATTACAATAGTGTGTGAAGTATAAAATGGTAGAACTAACTATTTGTTAGTTGGCTTGTTTGTTTCACTTTCAATGTTAAACTGTTTAAAATATATTTATCCACAACCCCTGTTTAATATTAACTTTGGCAATAAAGCTTGTAAAACATGATATTCTTATTTATAAGTCCAACATAATGATATTTTAAGACAGGCTTATATAAACAATGCTTTACACGATGTAACTGACAATATTGTTAATTGTTATTACTTTTGTTATTTCATAGTATTCGGCACGTAGCAAATTATGTTATGCACGAATTTTGTACAAAAACGTGCACTTGTATACATAACAACAACTGAAATAAAGATGATTTTGAATAAGACAATGTTAAACATTTACATTCTTATAAGTGTCTTTTTTTATATTAAGCACAGCATTATCACTGACTGGATATATATTTTTCGTTTAACTAGTCAAAGAAATTTAGGCAATCTCATTAAAATCATTGTTTCGCTCTGTTATGCGAAAGGTAGTGGAAGGTCAATTAGGATATGATTTTAATTTTAAATTAGAATGATACTTAAGTTAAGTGATTTCCGCCCAATTTTATTCATACATGGTATGAAGGTGCCTGAACTATGACTATAATTTATTCAATTCATAGAACATCTTAAATAAAATCATCTGAATAATTACAATGAAACACTAAAAGGTATCCTTAATTCTTAAAATTGTTAGGATTTGATGCTCAACTGAAAAAAGAATTAAAATGTTAAAACCTGTTGTTATAAAAACAAATGCTTAAAGACGAAAAATAACCAGTTTAACGTAGAATTTACAGTCAATCGAAAATTGATTTTAAAAAAGTGTAAATATTTGTAACCGCAATTTAGAATGTATTAAAGGCTAATGTCTAGTGGGAATAAATACTACAAATACCTTTCAAGGTATTTATCTTTACTTTATTTCCAATCATTATTGTTATCTGGATTTTACTTCCGCCATCTTCTAGGTAATTTGTCATGATTTCCTCTGATTGTTTTTGTTATAATTATAAGCAGGTCATTGAACAGCTTTCTTTTGGAGTATCAAACTTTACATATTGCAAGATCCTCTTTATATAAGATGCCAATTTTACCGAACTAACTAACTGAATGATGACGTATTCCTTTGTGGGACATTAGTGGTTCAACATGGATTTCTGTATCTGTCAAAAGCTTGATGATTTATATGCATCGTCTTGTTTGTGCTCTAATTATCACTACAAAGCATTGTTGGCAAAAATCTTTAATATTGCAGACAGAAAACACTAAAGGTTTCTTAACTCCGTATAATAAAATAAAACATATGTAATTTATGGCAACAATTCAATAGGTTAATTTAAATGTTGAAGGCTGGAACGATAAAAAGGTAATACACATTTTAATTTGGAAAAGAAAAAGATAAGAAAAAGTGATATGAAATAATTATGGCTTGTTGATAAGCATGTACGAGTATATGTTTCGTAGCTTGAAAGTAATTACCTTATGTCCATTTCCCAGATGAATAAAAAGACAAACGGCGAAAAATGCGTTTTCGTAAATGGCAAATATTTTCTCTCCTCAATTATTGGAATGATTTCTCTTATCTATTTAGCCCCCTCCTTTCTTCCTCTCTTTTAATTACTCTCCAATTTTAATTGTACCTCAAGTGATTGTGCGTGATCATAAAGGTCGGTCCTTCTGTATTCTTTCATATTTTAAATTAGTTAATTCTAATGCTGCTCCCTTCTCTACCAATCTGTACACGCGTCTTTGTCCGGCTAATGTTCATTTTGTCTTATGTGACGGGACGTTTTTGGGGGCTGCATATTCGTGTTCTATAATATTCATTGTCATTCAGAGATTTAAGAAAAATTATTTATACTAAGATTTTGTAAAATGTTTATCATTCTTCTTTGATGTATCAATTATCGATATCAATAGAATGAAACTTGGTGGTATAGTTGTGTAAACTCTTGCTTACCGCTTTAAATATTTCATAATATTTGTCGATCACTATGACATGTTTTATAGCACGATATTTTTCGTAGTCCTTCTACATACAGTTTACAGTCGTAATGTGATATAAGTAACAAGGATTTTGACAGGTCATGATGCTCAGTATAGGTGGCTGTAATTTTCTTGTAGTAGGGCCGCCAACCAATGGCTTTCTTCAATTGAGTTATAATTAAAATGAAAATGATGCAGCTGTGATTATAAATAATCTAAGTTAACCATTCTCTTATGCAAACGTTAAACATATGATTATTGGTAGGCTTTTGCGAAAGAGACAGGACCACATTACCTGCTACGGTTACATCGGTCTTCAAGTTTTCCTTTAATCATTTCCGCTAATTTTATCTTTAAAGTCAAATGTTGAAGTCAATTCGAGTGTTTCAAAATCATTCCATGCTACTTCGAACAGGATAAGCAAAATTGGGAAATTGCTTTACTTTTCACTATAATTGATTTAAGGTATTTAAGAAATTCAAATTTGAGTAATTGTTATTATATAACACTGAGTCAATAATTTGAGTGCATAAACAATTATTTCATAAACATTCTGGAAATGTTTAAATGCCTTCCTTGCATCAGTCTATTTATATATGCTCCATGCAAAGACGACTGTAAGCCACGTATATTCAAGTAAAACTGTAAGTTTTCTCTGATATATATCATACTTCATATATCATAAATCCATTGGCGAGTATTAAACAATATTTTTTTCAGTACTTCGTATTTAAAAGCAAGGTTGTTATTATTTTTAGATATAAACAAGCGATACAAAATATAAGTGTCACGTAAATAATTACTGAGATATTGATTCAGCTAGGCATACATAAAAAGTCTAATATTAATTTTATGACAGCAGATTAACATAAAGTCATAAAACACCTACAAACGCAATCTATTTGACCAGATTGTATTACTTCTTTATTTTTCATTAATGACATTGACCTTTTTGAACTGAGCTTTATTTCAACGATTGCCATATTTTGTATTTCGTTACGGAATCAGTAAGAATTCTCTACAATTATGACGATTACTTATTGTTTATGTATTTATTGACTAGAATAAATCAGTAAATCAATTTGAGTAATGGCAAAAGTCATTTTTCTTGATAATCATTGGCTGAGATTTGTATGATGCTCATTTCTTTTTTTAGCAGGGTCTTAAGTCAAACAGTAATAATATGAAGTATTATATCGTCGAAAAACATTTTCAAACTAACTCTGTTGCACAAGTTAGATTGATAAAACTGAACCAGTTGTTAAACATTTAAATGTCAACATAAATTAATTTATTGCAATCGTAATTAGTCTTCATAATTATGGCGCCTTAAGTGTACAGTTCAATAATTTCTGTGTCTGTTCGAGTGTTTGTTTTGAATGTTTAAATATTTAAATTATTCATTTCCAAACACAAGGTCAATATAACCTGTGACAAAACGTTTGTTAACATGTATGTTAATTTAAAAGTTGAGACATCATCAATCTGTATGACTGTCAGAGAGCTTGATATATTACTCGGAGTGCCACTTTGACTGATATTTTACTATAATATGAAGTTTGTTTTGTTGCTGTTTTTTTTTTCCAAACTATACCGGGTTTTATAAACATCTTCTGTCAAATCATGGAATAACTGCAACGAAGCTTTAGAACGGATTTTGATGTAAAGATGTTGAAAATTGAGAAAAAACATAAACCACGTAAATAAAGGTGGCTTTTTTAACCTAAAACAAAGAATCTCAGATAAAGGATTTTGCCTTTTTATACATCAAGTCACACATTAAACATATGTGATATAATGCGTGTGTTACAAACCTGAAAATACATTAATAATGCTCAAATGATAAGTTATAACAGGCTGCAGATAAAAGAACAATTGCAAAATCACGTAGAAAGTATTTTTATATGTGAACAGCAATCAATCTAATGTAGAATTTTTAGTCGCACAGAAGTTAATTATAAAAAATGTAAATGTTTTGATCCGACATTGATGAGTATAAAAGGTAATAACTGATCTAAATAGTACAATTCAAAGCATTTTAATAGTGTTTATCTTAACTTTATTTCTTATAAATAACTTCAGGTATCGACAATGTAACGTGTCATGATTTTCTTGGATGTCTTTTTTGTATTTTATCAAGATGTCTTTTAATAGCCTGACAATTTACCTAAAATCGTCTTTGTATAAGAGACCAATTATTCATACCGAATCGAAAAGTACATATTTACAGAGATTCGGAAGTTGGTGCTAGAAAACAATGATAAAGATTAATAAATGAAATAAGGCATTTATGAACTAGAAACATGAACGTTAACATAAAATATTTATTATCATGGAAGAATATTATATATACCTATATTGGTCTCGTAAATTACTTAAGTTTGAATTCTGTTTTCAGTGTGGTATTTACACTAATATGTGAAATAGATTTTGCAAGCAACATTTTGCCCCGAATTGAAATATAACATTTTGAAACTATTTCGTTTCTTCATAGGCCTTCAAGAAACAATGGACATGCATAATTGACAATCGTTCTCAACTGATATTTTATTTATGATTACGATGTGCTCGTGTGATCTTCTATTTAAAGCCTCACGTTGTGTGAGTCTGTAACGCACATATCACTATATGTGAACAAATCCTTTTTCAACTGTATTGATATGAATTAAATCATTCATAGAAAGGTAATTATCAAATTATTAAAAAACATAACTGTTGGATTGATAGTAAAAGTATGTTAATCATGTAGTTTTTATAGTAACATTATTTCATTTACAGATTTTCAATCACTTCAGGGTAATCTTCCTTTGATTTAACTTGGTTGCCTAATTATTTCAATATCGTGGTAAAATCTGCCTCTAGACCTGCATAATTAAAGTAATTATGATTATAATTGAAAACAAATTTAACTTTTAACAAACATTTACAAAATAAATTTGGCATATTTAGTGAAAGTCACATAAATAAATGGATATTATTTTATTGAAACAAAGATGGTTATTATCATTGGAAATTTGATGAATGCTATATTTTTGACTTAATTTGGTATTGTATGTTATGTTTTTGTTAAATTGTCGATTGTGAAATAATTAATAAGATGTTAAATGATCGAATGGATTTTTTTTCCTGCATATAAAATATTAGTTTCTACCATATTAATATAACATACTGAATGCTTCTGGAAAAAACATTTCTGTTCACGAGTTTTATTGATAAGCCGTTGAATTTCTCATAGAAATAAACTATGTCATGACATTAAGTGCAACTTGTTACCTTGTCATTATCGATATGGGATCGCATTGATATAAAGAAAACGGGTCAATCAATAACGAACTTTTTGTAGCAACTATTCCAGATTCAACACTATACGCTTAACATGACAGTAACATATTCGAGTGTCTAATCTAATGCCGTTATCAGTCATCATAATTTTAGTGATTTGTTTACTAAGAAATGTTACTTTTCAATCGTTATAAGAGAAAGAATTATTATTTCACACAAATCTAAAAGTTTTAAAACAGGTATGCTGTTTAAAATTGTTTATTCATCCATGTTTGTAAATCATCTTTTTTCTTTTTAACTTGCTTGCAAAAATTATTTAATGCGTCACTTTATTGGCTAAAATTTTATTAAAATATAATACTTAAATACTATACTATAATATATATACTATAATTATTACTAATATTTCTTAATTTTTGTTTTCTGGTTTCTATTTCTTATCAATTCAATAATGAATAATACAGAAATATACGATGGTTATAGAAATGGTTTTGTTTAAGTTGGTCAAAGGTCAAATGTCAGTCAAACTGAATCGTTTTTACTTGAGATATATATCTGGAGAGATATTGTCATAAAAATGAAATATTCTTACATCATTCCCATTCCAATTTCCTTTACAGGACTATCCTGGCAATCATTTTGATTAAAAATGATATTCTAAGAAATGTGATGAAACATCTTGTCGAAATATCTATAATCATGACACATATATGGCAAGTACAAAATCTTGATTGCATATATAGTCGTGTTTTAAGAAGTTGAAGGCCTATTTTTTAATTCTTCTTGTTTCTAATATGTTGATTCTCATCGCCATATATACTTTTACTGAAATTAAGTCTCCTGATATAAAAACGTATACATTATTCGCAAGGAGGTAAGGCTTCAATTTATTTCCTTTGGGAATTCACCACCTTATGAGTCAGCATAATATCAAAGCAATGTAAGTACAAAGTAATTTCGAAATCGTTGCTTTATATACGTAAATATCTCATGAATATAGAAAAGCAATACTAAATGGGTAAAAATATATATTATCTATAATTTTCTTCCATTATAAGTTTTAGACAAATAAAAGTTATTCATTGTATAAGAAATACAAGCGGTCTGATAAGTCTATGAAAATGCTTTATGCCAATCATACATGTCATTAAATATGTTGATTATACAGTTTGACCTTTATCACTGTTCTTTCGAGTCATCGAGTTTTACTGACCATTTGGATCAACTACAGATAATGATACAATAAATTTAAATCAAT
>NW_026864652.1:0-18058 GCF_026571515.1 Ruditapes philippinarum | reverse complement strand
GATATTGATACAAAATATTTTACATGATTCTAAAATCGGTTATTATTAAGTTAAAAATAGTCAATACGTATGGACGCAAGTGATGTATGTAAAACTTAGATCATAGACACGTCAAGAATGGCATATTCGGCAAGATAGAACAATATTAAACCTATCGAAAGCATATGAACAATACTTGATCATATGGTCCATATTAAGCCGTATTTTCCAAATTGGGGAATGTTTATTGTGTAATATATTTTACTAAAAAAATACAGTATTGTTTTGTTAGTTTACTATATCATTTATTAATTTGATTATGTACGTTTTGAATTAAATGTTTTTCTAGGCAATAAATCCCTTTGTCTTTTTTTGGATGTAGACGAAAAAAATAATATTTCGATATATAACATAACTGGTCCGTTGAAATGGAGTTTAGCTGATATTGTCATAAAGGGATAATATGTATATCGGAATATATTAAGGTAGTTATTTTGTTATAAACACGTATCTGTTTCTAACAGCAAATACATTTATTGTGTGTCCTTAATTTTCCTTTCTTACAGATTTACTTTAATTATAATGATTACAATATACTATGTTGCTCATTAAAATTGTAACTGCTCGACTAATATTGTATGAAAGTTATTCTCACAAAAATGTTATCATTTATTCAATAAATTATTTTTTACATTCTATTTGCATAGTTCTAAATTAACCTTATTATTTTTAACGAAATTTTAACATATAATTTAACAATGATAACCTCCAATAGCACTGTGATGTTTATTGCTATTCAAATCGCATCTTATTCACCAATTATGAATTCAGCTGCAATAAAGCTAGCTTTCAGACGGTTTCTTAAAATTGATGCAGACTAACGGCATTCAAAACAATATTGTTCCCACTCAAAAAAATTTAAATGCAGAAATTTTAACGTTAAGCCGTTAATAACCACTTGCTTCGCAAAAATGAAACAAAGCACCTTTTCATGACAATATTCAAATAATGCAGTACAATCATTTACTTTCGCAAATAACTTGTTTGAATGACTTTTAAATGAGATATCGTATATTTATGAAAGTATTCACATTTAAATATTTATATTTTAGTTAAGACTTGCTACAAACCGTTGTTAAACCGTTGTTTTCCATCCCGGCTTTGATCTTGAATTATCCACCAACCCTGCTAACCATAATGCATAAGAGGGACACATGAGAGTGACTATTTTATTTAATTATAATTTATATTTCATAGTTCATCACCGTTTACATGCATTTAAGAGTACATACAGCAGATGCAAAATATTTAATATCATACATCTTTACAGTATCAGACATATAATGACATTACAGTGCATCTAATTTCAAATGAACGCCAGTAATTTGTAGATTAGTCTGTATAAACAGATAATTCTATAATCAATTTAAGCCTCGACACAAATTCATATCTTTTTACTTTCTTTAGACAAGACATGTGTAAATATTTATAACAATTCATATATATAAAACAAAATTACCAAAGATATGCATATTATTTGCACAAGAATCTAATCCTAATATTCTTTAGAAATTATTGCTTATATATTATTATGGTACTGTATTTTAATTAGTTTACCATCAATTTGGTTAGTCAAGGAAGCAAGCATACGGTTAATAGAACATCAGATTTTAAATGCTTCACAAAACAAATAATTTATTATTAAGTTATTTTTTGATCCCTCACAAGGTTTTCATTAAGGTAGTACTCTTTCAATATCATTTTCATTGACTAATGCAGACATATACGTCCGTATGAATTCCTTCCAATTAATATAAATATTAAACGTAATGATGTAAATCCTTGTTATAAAACAAATAAATATTGTATAAATTTATAGTGATTCTGATAATGATATTGTACTGGCAGGTACAGACGAATAAGCTCTTAAACACTTTGCACCTTATAAACCTCGTCGGGCAATTATTTCTTCTAAACAAATGAATCCTTTCGTTTTAAGAAATTTTATAACATTCAGAGCACGTTTAATGTTTATTATCTGAAGAAAGTTGTGATGAATCTGAAATCATTGGTCATCAAAATAGTTAAATGTAAACAAAGAAGTACTTTGACTTTCATACAAAATACTTAATCACTATAACTGTACTTATTACCAAAGCAGAAGAAAATGTTTTGAAGTAAAGGTGTGTAAAAAGAATTGGCTAATATTTTTTTTGCTTTTGTATTGAGACATAAAAATAAGTTAATAGTAATGAAAAAATCCAAGATATAAAAGTGAAAACATTTCTGGCTCAATGTTGGCCTTTCTATTTAGAAAATTCACAGTAGTATGTAAAGTGCGTACTGCAGAATAATTTAATTGAAAAGATACGAAAATTAATTATTTTAAGTGTACCATTAATAGAAGATTGCATTTGTCGCTAATTCGATATAAATATACGAATTTCAAAATGTATCAATAATGCTATCTTATTCAATTATGGATCATCTAAAGGAAAATTGAATAACATAAATCATAATTAAATCACAATTCTATTTTGCGCTATACTTTAATGGCCATCCGATTTAAATCATTATATGGAGATGAATTATGTGATGTAAAATCTGAACACTCGAATAATTTTATTTTACTGTTAACGTATATATATTTAGAATACTGGTTCCAGCATGCGTATTTTGAAACTTTTTGTTTAGAAAACAATATCAATTTGATACTAGGTAATCATAATGTCAAACTTCTAAATCTGTGCGTAAAATTAATTGTTGCAATACTGATTGATTACATGTAGCACCATTTGAAAATAATTCCGTACATTTTTTTTTCTTTTTGAAAAATTCCTGCATGTCGTTTGATGGCATTTGTCAGGAATATCAATATGAAAAAAGGGGATATAAGATAAAAAAAGATAAAGGAGATTACTTTAAACTCCTATTAGGAATCTTTCCTTTGAAAATGTTGATATTTTTAAACCTCTGCACATTTGTGAGGAGGTTAACCTGAATATGCCAAATTTATTTCATTGATTTTTTTAACAGCAACAACGGAATTTAGGGGCGTCCTTGGCCGTGAAATTAAGGTCGTTGGCTCCAAACCACTTGCCATTCACCGCTGTGGGTTCGAATTCCGACTGGGAATTTTAAATTGTTTCATGTGAGTAAACTGTCCAGCTAGCCTACGGGAACGTCAATGGTTCTTATTAGGTACCCGTACGCGCCTAAAATAATGCACGAAAATGTATCTGAGGTATTCCGTCACAAATTTGAAAAAAAAAACTTGCGACATATCTTAAGAGTTCTTCAACAATAATGTTGTGTTGAACGATCTTCGAAGATCAAAAAAATTACTGGTCTTACTTCAAATAACCATTTATAACGAATCTAGTATAAGCATAAATAAAACGGGTTTTAAAGGATCGCACATTCAATATTTTGTATAAAGTACACAGAGCTTTGTTATTTATCGCATGAGTTCATTTCCATTATTTTATTTTTTTGTTGTCAAGACAATTAGTAACTACATGAATAATTTACCCCGTTCACTGATTTGACCAGGAAGTACTTATACCTAAACTAAGATACGATGTTCAAGATGTATAGAACAATTTGCTCAGCGCTTCGTTAAAAGAGAATTCAGTTGGATATATTCGTGATTAATACAATAAGTATTGCACAGTTAAAATGCGGGAAAATGCAGAATGAGTTTTTGCGATAACATATCGTTAAATTTGTTTACAGGAAAACATTATGTAGCAAGTGCCAGTAGCACATTTTAAAATAAATACAATGAGAGGTAAATACACGGAAAAGTAGGTCCATAAGTGTTAATCGGCCCGCAAAATGAATAATGGCTCGAGGGCATTATTCATGTCAGGGGCAATTATCACTTACCGCCCGTCTATGTCTTAAATACACATGAAAGATATATTAGTAGCACTATTCCCAAACTATTTAAAAAAAATTGTAGTTAAAATCCTGTCTCTTTACTAAACTGTATTGTGACTTATACAGAGTTGCTTCCCTTTTGTGTAAACAAGATCCACCAAATGCTCAAGAAGCAGGTTTTATTTGCTAGAAATGTATATTTCCTTTAAAGGCAAACAAGAACTGTCTTGAAAAAGATAGCCGGGCGTGTTAAAACTGCTTTTTGTACTTGAACGGTGTCTTTCGGTATGCACATGCTTTTCCGGGACCATGGACGTTATTGGCCGTCATTTTATACTGTCAATTATAACTCATAACTCGGAATTTTGTTCAATAAGACTCACTTAGCCTATGAACAGACTTTTTACTATTACTCTGTTGACAGTGCCTAAAGACACTCCATACTTAGCTGCCATTTCTCTTTGTAAGGGAGGATTTATTAACGTAATCATATAACGGATTTTACGTACGACACCAGCAGTACCTGCCGCGCGACGTTTGGTCAAAGTTTCGCGTATGTTATTTCGAATAGCAATTTTACCATGTTGAATGCGATGCACAGTAGCGTGTCTAACCATAATGCATATATAATAAAGATGAAATGGGTAATTGTATAATACAGTACTTTATATGAATTAATCGCTTTGCACGAATTTTTGTAAGATCTGTGATACGCAGGCTTCATAACCTCTGATCCCCTTTCAAAATTCCATTTTATTTCGTTCCGCCCATTGTTTTCTCGTTTAGGGCACACGCTTTTCATTACTTGGGGACCATACGCCGCTTTTCATGGAATGACACGGAAGTGTCACATTGAAGGTTCCATGATAACCGCCGTATGAACACATCTGCGGATATTTCTAAATTCAAAATTTTACTATTTCATGTTTAAATGTTGAATTCTGCTTAAGCCGGTGCTAGGGGGCGTGGACGGTAACTTGCACTTTCCAATACCGTCCATGAACAGGCTCAATCAAACCGAGCCTGCAACATTTTCAATTTTGCCGTGTTGGGCTTTCTTTAGGGATTCTGTATTTATCTATGTTATAACATCTGATAAAGTGTTTTGATTGTGTTCTATAATAAATTGAACATACCTCGTAAAGTAACAGATGTTTTTTAATATGGCATAATTCGTGAAAATTTAAAGTATATGAGTATGAGCTTGACAAAACTTCACACAAAATGTCTAAATATGGAAAAACAATACAACATAGTTGTTTTTGAAACACCACATGAAACAGAAACATCACAATATCGTTCAAGTTCACAAATAGCTAGGTTTTTTGTTTGTATTATTTATTTCGCATAACAACCTTTATACAACCAACAACACCATACACACACAAAGGTCGTACAGATTTGTATAAAATTATAGAAACAGTTTATTATTTACAACAAATGAATATGTTAATGTTTGAGGAGGACATAGAGGAACACTCTCTTTTATCTATGTCATGACATATTCCATTAAATACTTCAGCTATACGAGATTTCAACTGTAACATTTTTTAGCAATCTAACAAACAGAAAACCGATTAACTCCAGGAAACTGAAAAGTTAATCTTATTCGAGAGTTTTTTTTTCTGTTCATGTAACGTGTGCAATCATAATGTGAAAGATGGATTATAACGCTGACAAGTCTGACAAGAATAATTTATCATTTATTTGTGTATAAAGGTGCATCACTGTCGTTACGATTGCAATTTTCATGTAATTTTGTTGTGATTAATGTTTCCGAGGGATCATTCTTTCTCCAGACTATTATGAATTAGTAGTACACACAATGATATCAATTTTAGCCTGAATGAATTTATATAATTGTTCCACAGACAAAAACTATTTATATATTGTTCAACTGGTAAGTTACATGGCGACATAGTGTCATCTTTAATGGCGGGCAAATGCTATGTACCACATCTGGATTTGTTTTGTCAAATTCTATCATCAATGCTAATTTGTACAGTTCCAATTATTAAAATAACAAAATTTATTAATTACGTGCTAGATGGTTAGTTACAATTTGTTTCGACATTTTCATCTGTTTCTGTTTAAATAACTTGTTGTGTTTAACTATTGGTAAACAACCAGTATTTTAACATTTCATAGATATATTTTGTAATGCCACTAACAATAAGATTGAACCGTGCCTGCTAGAAGAGTTCATAAAAATAAAAAGTCAGTACCATTAAACTACTAAACTTCAAGTAAAATGTTATCAAACATCGGAGAGTACATTCGTATTTAATGTTGAGTTCAAATACTAAACGTATAAATAAGAAATTAAGTAAAATGATTCCAATGACAACCGATCATTATCAACTTTATGCCATTTACATGCATTATTTAACAGGATAAAGGTATCGCAGGGGTGTAATTTGTCGACCATTTCTAGAACGAAGACCTTTTATAACGGTTATTCAGGAGACTGAATATATTGCCGTTGGAGATATTGTTGACATACTTATTTTGAGTCACTTAGCAGTGCAAACGGAAACGTTCTGTCGTCAATCTTAATGTTCTATAGAAAAAATCACACGAAATAAAAAGTTATAAAAGCCTTATTACGATAAATAAAAGCAAATTTAACATCAGGATGTTGAGTCTTTTTTAAGACACACAAAAATTAGGGCATTTGAAAATAACCCGTTTATTCTTTCATGCACATATAACAATAAGCCTCGTGTAATTTAGAGATCAATTGTTTAAATAGTTTATATAACATTTAATATAGAGGAGCATTTTATCTTTTCTGTCGTTTATTTTAATCCATGATCGTGCCGTAACAGCGGAACTATAGCGCCTGACCGGGTTTTTTCCTCTTTGTGTAATTCATTTTTACCCATATTTGTTTCTGTCTACATTTGTTTGCCTCGTTATATACGGAAATGTGTTTGATCACTGTAATTGTTTAAGCATATTTTCAATATTGAAAATTGTTTTGGATGTTATATAAAAGATTTATGCATTGCCTATTTATCAATGCATGGTCCTGTTTATGTGATAATCAAAGACCATGTTATGAGTATTTTATTACACCTGATAATATCAGTTTGTAACACTTATGCTAGAAGCATTTACTACTAGGGGAGTTTACGTGTTTTCGTGTTAGAATCATGTAACTTCTCACAGATATTATCATAGATCATAATGATCATATATTTCTACTCAAAAATAGGCACACTAATTATAGGATCTTTTATATTTTATATATATTTTTGCACTTGAATATTTTCCATTAAAGCTATTTTGTTCTCAAAATTATATTTATATTTTGGTATCATATGAACTTTTTCTATGAATGAATGTTTGTTAAATTATGTGGGAAACCGGCGTTAGTCCGGCCTTGGGGCATATTCAGCACATTTATATTTTAAGAATTCAGTAAAGGATTCAGAGTGGTATCTAAAATATTAAGTCACTTGTGACGTAACTAATTTCAAATGAACCAAAATCGCGACTTTCTAATGTTTCTTTGACGTGATGTTTAAAAATTAAACTTAAATATTTTGACTGGTGAGTTAAAAGTTGACAGACCAACATACATCTATTCATAAAAAATCAAACTAGTCTGGAGAAAGAATGATCCCTCGGAAGGAAGCATTAATCACAACAAAATTTCATGAAAATTGCGTTAGAGCATTATATTAACACTACAGAGGGTTACAAAGTACCTCTCAATTATCTAAGATACCTAGGTCAACTCTTCAAGACTACGTCAAAAGATTCCAAAAAATGCTAGAATCTGAGAGGTTAACTGAAAATTTTCTTTTGGCTACAAAAAACAAAACAAAAAAGTCTTCACAGACGACCAAGAAGCAATAATTGTTGCTTATCTTAAGCATGAATCCTCTATTTGTTTTGGACTGTGTTCGAAGGGTGTTAGAATATTGGAATATAAATGCGACGAAAGATTTGATATCAAGACGCCTGTGTCATGGACTGAAAAGGAAATAGCAGGTGATGACTGGTTTTCATTATTTCTTAAACGTCACCCTGAACTGTTTTTGAGAACACCAGAGGCAACAAGCATTGCTAGAGCAACAGCATTTAACAAGACAAATGTATCTGAATTATTTCAAAATTTACCAGCGTGATGAATAAGCATGGATTTGATGCATGTACGATTTGGAATATTGATGAAACGGGAGTTGCGACAGTAGTAAAACCCAAAGATGTTGTAGCGGGCACTGGTGTAGAACAAATTGGTACATTGGCATCTTCTGAAAGACGACAATTGGTGATATTATGTGTAACCGTATCAGCGAGAGGTAATAGTATCCCGCCGTTTCTTGTGTATTTCAGAGAACATTTCCTAGCTGGTGCACCAGCTGGTTCTAAGGGAACGGCTCACCCATCCGGATGGATGATGGCAGAAAACTTTCTGTTGTTTCTGAAACACTTTGTAAAGCACGTGAAACCTTCAGAAGAAAACATGCGCTCATTTTGCTAGATAATCATGATTCTCATTTGTCATTAGCAGCAAAATATTATGCCAATGAGAATGGTATTATTTTATATACGCGCGCGCACAGATCCACACGCACACATGCGCATGCACGCTCTCACAGTCACATACGCACAAACCACAGACTATATTTGAATCATACATCTGCTGTAAATTTAAGTTGTTAATTAAACTTAATTAATTAAATTGCAATTTTTGTTCATAACTGTCTTAATATTTAACAGTAAAGGTAAACAAAATTACCTGAAATTTTATAAGTGACAAATAACAGTTTCTTAAATCCAAACTTGCCCTAGGGTGTTGCCAAATTTGCCTCAACTTGAGGTATGTATGGCACTTTGTCCTTATGATTTCGGAGGTTTCTAACTTCAAAATTTCACTACTTTCATGTTTAAATGTTGACTTCTGCTAAAGCCGGTGAAAGGGGGCGTGGACGGAAGGTTGCACTTGAAAATACCGTTTATGAACAGACTTAGTCAGACCAAGTCTGTAGTATTTTCAATTTTGTTGTTTTGGACTTTCTTTAGGGATTCTTATTTTCTCTATTTTATCGCCACATTAGCGTTGTTTGTGTCATGTGGAGGACGTAAAACGTCGCCCCGTATATTAAATTTAACAAATCATCACTTAAACTGTAATAGTTAATATCATCAGTGATGCATGTTGGCAATGTTGTTTATCTTATTCATGCATGTTAATCCTCTATTTAAACACAACTGATCTGCTGCTATTCTAATGCAATGATGATATTAATAGATAATAGAGCCTTAAAGACCGATTTGTAAAAGATACATCAGTTATAACTCAATTCAATTCATTCCTGATACATAATACTTAATACAGTACAAATAAGTTCAGAGAATTAGACCAGTATCGTAACTTTGTTTTAGATAGATGAGAATTGAAATAAAATTCTACAATTAAATCGACGCAGTAATAAATTTTTTTAGTGTTCCGTGCTCTTTCGAGTCAAATAAAACATTAACCCTACCGGAACAAACCTATCTAGCAAATAGCAGAGAATTTTGTTCGTACAAAGGTTTTTTAATACCTTATGTTTAAAACAGGGTGTACGGTTTTATATTTTAAATATATTTTAAAAAATGTTACAAGATGTGTGTTCTGTCCTCTGTATTTTTAGTTTACGAAATTATATATTATTCTTTACAGATGTCAGACTGTTAATAAGTATCTAGAGTATTACTTTGTTTAAACCCCTTATATAGGTAGAAAGTATGCATTCATATATCAAGTGAAGCTCCCGTTGCAAATACTACTTTAATCCAATGATTTTAGACAGTGCGCGTATTCCAATTATGCAAATATAAAATGTTAGCCAAATATATATGTTGACCAACAAAACGACCAAAATCATCGTTTTCTACGGATGATTTTATACAACATCATTGAAAAATACCCCGGTATTCCCTAAACAACTACTAAGCCATTATATGCTAATTAGCTGTCGGGATAATGCCATCCTGCATGCTCAGAGCTTCGTTAAATTCCATTAACCTGACTTGCTATTGAAAAGCAATATATTTTATCTAGTTTCGGTACAGCGTGGCAACTTACGTCATAAAGGGATTGCGGAAAAATTTCCATATCAAAGTGCGAAAAGCACGAACACATAGACAATGGAAGGGGCTAATGAGAAAACATGTTGTTAAAAGAACTAAACAATTTGCATTAGAAGTTCAGTGACAATATTCTTTCGATATAAATATATATATACGTTTAGAAGCTTAAAAGAAAGCAACACTCAAGAAGAATAAGTATGATGTGTCTGTCGCTGGCTGTCATGTTAAAAGTGTATCTTATGAACAAACATTGGTTTTAAAAACAAAGTTTTACTAACGATATAGACTTGATACTTGTTTAACTAATTTGAAAGATGGAGTAACATGTATAACATTTTGACTGCCAGATGTTCGCATGTGTTTTATTTATAATGACATAAGTATTAAACTATTCTTGTCATCACACGAGCTGTTTTATAAACACAAAATGACAAATGTTATTCTACTAATTGGAAGCAAAATAAGATATTTAAGTTAATGTTTTATTTCTTTTTGTCAGGAAATTGTGTTTAAATGCATTTATGAAAGTCACTCCCTACTTGATATGAACAACAATATGGTTTGGAAATTAATCTTATTCATTCATAAATCATTCATGTTCCACCTTTTACTCTGTTCGATATGAAAACGTCATACTTTTAGCTTAAATAAAATCTGCTTTTACAACATCATAATTATTTGTGAACAACATAAATGTCAAGAACATACGATTTACGTTATAACCATTGAACTGTCAGTGACACAAATAGACACACAAGCTTATTCAAAGAAGTAATTAAAAGAATTTACGTCCAATTACCTTCACTTTGGATGCTAAAATCAATTGTATATTGCAAATATCTCATGGTTTTCCTTTTATTTTCTTGTTTTGAATCAACACAGATTCTGTATTTTATATCTGCTTTAAAGCGAAATTGTATAAAGTTTTTGCTCTATCAATGAATTTTGTTATATTAATGTATGTGTTTATAAGTAATGCTCAGTTAAAACTCTACAAACATAACGCTTAGATACGCTTAATGTTACCGTTACTCCTAAACGCCACAATGGAAAAGTAATTCTATATTACTGTACAGTTATTATTGTGAAAATGTGACAAATACAATATTATATTGTAGCTTTTTTACTTTTTTTAATGGTTGTTCAGTAGTAAATCATGCGTGATGTAAGAACGATGATGCATGATTTCAAAAATTAAAAGAAAACCTATCGACAATTCACTAAAAGCATGTCCGATGATAATAGGTTATCGTCTTTAAATTGAAAAGAAGTTACAGTTATGTCGATGAAAATCATTCAAATTTTACCATTATGTGTGCCTGTTTACAAAAAAGTTTAAATAATAGTGATAACGTTTGTGTTTTTTTCTCTCCATTAAATGTGATGTATGGTTAGATATTTATAAAGATAGATAAAGCATGCATTTCTCAGAAATGCGAAATATGCGTTATTTTTTTAATTATGAAACTTCTAATCAAAATTTTGAAACACGTGTATACGGCTTAAGTATTGGAGAAAAATTCAGGTGTCATCAGTATGTAAAGTAAATTATGTGAAAGCAAATTAAAGAAACGCTAATGTTTACAAATAACGTGTAAAGTGTGATTAATTGATGGTAATATATATCTTTCTAACGGCTATATACATGTTTTTTTTTAATCTGAGTACAAAAAGCAGGTAGGCAATATCATTCTTATTTCCAAGATTTGTAGATGTTGCCAGCAGCAACACTGTTGGCCTTGCTGTAAGAGTTCACAAAATTATATACAGTGTAGATAAATGAAAAAAGATTATGTACCACCCAAAAGAGTGATACACACAAATATCGGAAAGTTGATGAAATATGAATTTGAGTTTAGAGCTTTCGATAACAGATACCTGTATATAAAAGGTCAGACAAAATATTTTTATCTTTAGTTAAGGTTGAATTCTGCAAACGTATCATAATAAGATTTTTTATGTGCTTTCAATATTTAACATAATTATGCATAATTCAATTAGGACATTCTGAGTCTGCACAACCAATTGTATTTGACAGAGATGCAATGATCTGTTCTAAATTGCCTTGAATTTCTCTAAAACCTTCAATATAAATCACTAGATATAGTATATTACCTCTATATTAACGCCTAATGTTGTTTATGTGATTAATCTCACGATAAAATGCAAGATTACATTATGAGTATTTTATTACATTTGATAACATCAGAATGTATAACACTTATGCTAAAACTATTAACTCCTTAAGACTATAGGTGTTTCCATGATAAAATATGTTTACTCCTCCGATATTATCATAACATTATCACAATGGTGTTTTTTTTCTAAAGTACAAGCATGCATGTAAATAGCAAGAAAAATACACATACACAAAAAGCAAACAGCACCCAATATTTGTGCTTGCATTTTTAATTAATGATTAAGGAATGATATTTGGATGTGCATTCTTATAAAAAATGTTGTTGTTTTAAATACTGAATAAAACTGATGATAAGGCTAATAAGTTATCATATTAAAAATTTAAAAAAATTTTTAATCCCAATCTAATACTTTCTCTGTGGAAAAAAAAGTTTGATTCATGGGGATCTTTGACCCTTTAAAAATTTTTTTTTGCACTTTCAGACATTACTGTGTTACACGATATGTGAAGAAGATGTTGTACTTATTTTTGTTCATTTTAACAACAGTAATATTCTTTATCGTTGAAAAACAATGGAATTTGCTTTTGTATTGTGTACTTAAAACTTATCAGATTAATTCTTAATGCCTGAGCATCAAAGCATTACTGACAAGAAAAAGGTTTATTGTTTCACTTTTGATTTATTGACGTCTGAAGTGGAAGTAGAATACAAATGTTCATGTAGAAATACCAATCAACATTATGTCGTGTGTCTGTTAGTAGTTTAAATGAGATATCGATTTCATGTGTTTTTATTTAGTATTATCTATCTGTTCAGTTTTGGTTTATTCATGTATAATATAAGTAATACATGTATATTTCAATTAAAATTCTGGAATAGGATGATCCCTCGGAAGCCCTTTGAAAATTGCAGATTCGGTTTGATGGAGTCTGTCCATGAGATATAATGTAAAAGTGCAACATCACTAGCGCCCGTTATCATCGACCTTAGCGATACTCACTTTTCAAAACTAACGTGCTGGAATCAATGATTCCAAATAAAATAAGCCATAAAGAAGCAATATCAACAATTATTGCACAGACAGAAGTACAGTTCCTTATTTAACGAATGTTAGAATTTAGATATCATTAGATGATAAAATCAACACGGTAATTTAAATGCCAGTCATTCATGACTTTATCTCTGAAATAATTCCAATTTTATAGGTTTGCTCTTGTTTGGTTCAACAGTTACATTTCCCCTGTTTTAACAAAGCTATAAAGAGATAGAAAACATTTCCCGGCTTACCCAAATTGAGGTTATCACATCATGTAGTTCATACAGAGTATATGGGAATATTCTTTGTTCAATTGTGAGATATGTTAACAAGAACTCTTTTAATTTGTCATAAACATTATGTTTTTTCTTCAAATAAAACTGTAACTTTACAAAATCATTTTCTTCTCCAAAAAATTGCGTTGCAATGCTTTTCATTCGAATTGGACCAAGAAAGTCACATAAATATTAGTAATAATACTTTTCTGAGTACATTTCTTAATCATCTTTAGCATATGTTACTGTTTTAAGTGTTCCCGTTGATATTTGTTAGAAATTCAAATGTTATATTTTCAGGCTTTTCAACCTCAGTTGAGTGCCTTAACTTAAACCAGAAATGTAATTTATTAAATACAATTTTAATGTTCTCTTTAGATATCATGAAATATTTTAACATAATTTTGTAAGCAGACAAATGTATGAATATCTACTGTCCGTTAAAATGTAAATGGTATGAATCATAGAAACAATCAGATTTGAAACATTGAAACACTAAACAGGAATACCACATTGTTTATTTAACCGACATGATCATGCTAACTGATAGAGCACTCGGGTCTGCATGCTGTATTTGTTACAATCGGTTTACTATCACGAACTTGAACTGTTGTAATTTTGGTGTGTTTTTTTTATTGAAAGCAGACCGTGTAAAACAAATTTTCTTTATAAAAATAAAAATCAATTTACCTTTACACGAAATAGTTATACTGTATAAATGTACAAATACATGTTCAAGAAGTGAAGTAAACTATTCCAAAACAAAAGTTCTTTATGTTTGGTATCATTTTAGCTTATTCCTACAATGTGATGAACTAAGTTACATAAAGGGAATTTCTTTAGAGATGTTTTCATAAAAAAAAGAAGAGGTTAAAATGAAGAATGAATATTACACAGCACTTTCTTCCTGTAACATAAGCGGTTTTTAAACAACGTCTTGCACACGTCATATCCAAACGAGGTCATTTACGCGACACCTGCAAGAACGGAGACGATCATAGAATTATTAGTTTGCTGAATTTTAAAACGAAGATTACTGCAATTATTCTGCGACAAATTTAAATACACACACTCTGAATTCATGCTTAAAGACATTCCATGAATAAATGTGATATTTTTAATGCAAAACATTACATCAATTAGCTATACAATGTTTTTCCCATTTCCAAAACATTGACATGTAAAAACACTGTTTATATGTAATTTTAGATATTTAATTTACTAACAGTAGCTGAAATAAAAAAATGATAATTAATTTATATAATAGTTGGCTCCCAAACAAGCGTACAAATATTCAAGCTTACCTCTCCTGCAATCTTTTCAGTTTAGACGTATTGGGCTACTTAAAAGTTCTAAGTATGATTATATTTTTCTTATTTTCTTTTTCAATGACTTTCTTTACTTTTGACTTTAATATTAAAATTGTCTTATTACATGTAACTCTGATTCGTTTTCTTCCAAGCTTATGTACAAAGAAATTACTATGTAAGCTTAAAAGACATTCACCTACAGGGAATTCATTCGATCGTCAATTTCAGATGCGCTTAGAAATTTCGGTTTAAATTACTTCTGAATAGCTTGATATATGAATATCACGTTTTGTACTGTCTGAGAAGTTATTAAGGATATCTATATTTTTATAGAACAATTTAAGAAGATTGGATTTGGCAGGCAAAAGAAAGGCTTATAATGGGTTTCAGATGTTTTTATGATACCTTCGAAACATTGCAGATATCCCGAAATAGCACAAAAACCAAGACCAGTTTAATTTCATGTTGTAATATGTACAATTAAACATGACTTTTATATTGTATGTGTTCGTTAAAATTAAAACTTATTGATGTAGAAAAATGTATTATCTTCAGAATTTGTTTGTCAAACACTTTTCTTTTTTCATAGTTTAAGCTTTTTCATACATTTATTACACATTTATACACTGGATTACATTTATTATCATTAACGTATGATGTCAAGGGAATAGCAATATTACTTCCTTATTACTAAACACATTAAGATGTGACATGCATATTACTGTTTTGAAAATTACGTACATCTACATCATCTTAAATATCACGAAATCTTGCAATAAATAACAGCTATAGAAATCTTAAACTGATGCATACCTTATACGAAAGAAATCCAAATAATACTGAATCGCCGTAATGAAGTTTATTTATATATGGTATATAACGTTTATATGCAAACATCTTTTTTCAACAAGATTTTGGATGGTTAAACAATTTGATAGATTGGTCTGATTAAGTGTGCCATTTTAGAAGAAACTAATGCATTTAATAATCACATGTATATGTAAGCGCAGTGATAATTGGTAAAATCATGATGATATAAATGTTGTCTTTGATGAACTTTATAACACTTGTGGTTGTGTGGTTTCCAATTATGTAAATGAAAGCATGTTCACATATTTTTTCTACTCACATTGTTGTATTAGTTTTGATTATGTTTGGTCAATTTCTTGTAAGAGTGATAAGTCTTGTTATAAAAATTTAGATTGATGATTTACATTTTCATTTTATTGTACTCCTACATTGATTTTGCTCAAATAACTTTGCATTACCAATTTTTTTTTGTGATAATTTTTTTACATGTAACTGAATAATACAAATATTATTGGACTGATAGATACTTAGAGCAGCACGCCTCCAGATTCATGTTAATTTTCATAAAGAAACAAGAAATGTATTTAAAAGTAAAATAATATATGTGAGATGAACAAATAAAGTTATTTTCATATTACGATCGACACTTAAAATTCATGAAAATTACCAAACAGTGGTCGACATATGCAAAAACAGCCCTTACTGTGTTAGTAACGCAGTAGAAATATGATGATAAAATACTGCAACATCAGCGTTAAACCGCACATAACATGTAAATTATAACTTGGATCTTGAATGTTTTTACCGTTCTTAAAAGTTTAGTGCATTTTTCTCAAGATTGATTTTCATGACACATTTTGGCTCATCTGGAGGCGTGCAGCTTTAAGCCTTTATTAGTAAATTAGGAACATTTATTTTTCATGTAATCAGACACGAAGAAAACTGATTTATGCATGGTATGTATTTTTCGTGGCTAATTTGATCAAAGCATCCCATGTATATTGATCTCTTCCAGTTAGTAAATTAGCAACTTAATATGTTAAATAAACCATGTCATTTTGACCTAACCGAGCTCATATCATATGCTTAGAGTACCCTCACGTTTATCTTTAGACTGTGATAAATATAAAGGCTAGTTAAGATAGTTTCATATTCTGTTAAACAGAATCTAAATGTGAGTGAATGTGTTTACACATTATAAGTAGTTTATTTCCTGTAGAAGAAACATTTTGTAAAATCGCGTGAGTTGCTAATTCATACTTGCTTTGTTGTGTTTGTATGTTCGTTTGTTTGGCTGTCTTTTTTTTTGTATTCGTTGTTTTTTCCATGTATTTAAGCTCTTTTTTGTTCAATTTTCGTACTCTAAAATGCTATTTTGAATACATATCATATTTTCTTTGAAACACTAAAAATATAATATAAATCTAATCCGGTTAATCATATATATGTAAAATGCAACAAGTGAATGTGCCATACAAAACACATGTTTTGTTCAGATAATATGAATATTAGTGGAGCATGTTTCAAGTATGCCGACAGGGAAACATCAGCAAAACCATTTCACTGCAAATAGATCTAGTGGATTTTATATCTGTATTTATTTTCGTTTTAAGCAATTCCAAATTATAAACATCTAGGTGTTGACATAGATATTGATAAGAAATATTTTACCTGATATAAAAATCGTCAATAAAATATTACATGGACAAAAATGATGTATTTAAATCCAGATCATTGACACGTCAAGATGGGCATATTCGGCATGATAGAGCAATATCGAAAGCAAATGAATATTGTCCATATTAAGTAGTATTTTCCAATTTGGTAAAGTTTAATATTGTGTAATATATTTACTAAAAAATGCAGTATTTTTTATTAGTTTACTTCATCAATAATTTATTTGACTATATAATCTTTAGATTAAATGTGTTTCCAGATAATAAATCCCATTGTCTATTTTTGAAGTAGACGAACAAATAATATTTCAATATATAACATAACTGGTCCGTTGAAATGGAGTTTAAGGGATGATATAATTGTCAAAAATTATAAATGTAGTAGTTTTGTTATAAATAAGTATTTGTTTCTATCAGCAAATACATTTATTATCTGTTCTTAATTTTCTTTTCTTACAGACGTACTATTATAATGATTATAATATACAATATTGCACATTAATATTGTCACTGTTCGAATAAATTTGTATGAACGTTATTCTAACAAAACGTTTCTTGTGTTCAATAAATTACAGTT
Source organism: Ruditapes philippinarum (assembly GCF_026571515.1). NCBI lineage: Eukaryota > Metazoa > Mollusca > Bivalvia > Venerida > Veneridae > Ruditapes > Ruditapes philippinarum. The sequence continues at coordinate 285 of NW_026864652.1, read as the reverse complement.
TACATTCTATTTGAACTCTATTTGCATAGTTTAAAAAAAAATAAGAATATTAAACGTAATGATGTAAATCCTTGTTATAAAATAAATAAATATTGTATCATTATATTGATCCTTATAATAATATTGTATTGGCAGGTAAAGACGAATAAGCTCTTAAACACGTTTGCAACTTATAAACCTCGTCGGGCAATTATTTCTTCTAAACGAATTAATCTTTTCGTTTTAAGAAAGAGCAAAAATTGGTTTTATAACATTTAGAGCTCGAATGCTTATAACCGAGAAAGT
>NW_026864651.1:0-65646 GCF_026571515.1 Ruditapes philippinarum | reverse complement strand
AAGGTTTAACATTACATATATTCAATGTGTTGATAAGCACTGATTCTAAGACATTTGGAGGTGATGGAACTCACGTCAAAGGTATAAATTTTAAGCAAATGATATATTATTTAGAAAAAGCATCGATACTCGAGTCTATCAGATTTGTACGACTCTGGCGTATCACCATGTATGAATCAGATTGTCGTGTGGTTTGCTTTACTTTCAATTTTTTATCATAGGCAAAAAAATCGTTTATCGTTGTCCCTTTCCCTTTCATCACATTATGTAAACTGCAGAAAAAATAACCAAGCAATAAGCAAGCTATGTAGTGGGGGTAATTAATAACTGCACTCTAGTTAACGCACTGTGCATATGTATGTGTATACGATTTGACATTTACACATTTTCATCAAAGAGGTTCCCAAACTATAATACTAATTGCAAGATATAGGTTGAATAAATGGTTGAATAAATATGTTTTAGATTTTAGCATATCTGAAACAAAGCAAAACAATAATATAAATCTATGTAATTTCAAAAGAATGTTAAAGCATAAAAGTAACATTTCTTTTGAATGTACACGTATATTTTTTGTGTCAGCAATAAAAGCACTCTCAAACAATCGTAAATCTTGTCACAGCGCTATATCAAAATCAATTTAAAAAGTCTCTGATCACTGAACTGAATGCACTACATATTTTATGAAAACTGTTTTGTTATTTTTAATTTGATATTTGTATGTTATTCATATTCTGCTTATCAAATATTTAAAAAAAAATCAATCAAAAACAAGTGTTAAAAACGTCCGAAAAAATTCTTTATAAACTGAATTATAATTATTCATTTCACTACCTGACTCAATTAATGCCAGTAAGTAGTCATTTTGGAGTATCAAATCAGTAAGGCATGACCAATAAATTTAGTCCCCAGGATGGCCGGATCATAAATATTTTGACAACTAACAAAAGTGGCGTAATCTGATGTAATGTTATAAGTCATAAATATGCGACCTGTTACAGTCAAGCGCCGCTCGTATAACAAATATGTACCCTGTTGATTTAAATGTTACGGCCAAGGGACGCTTATATATGCATATATTTATATTTATAAAATAAGTAACTGGGCAAAATTCTTTTATTTTCATAGTTATAAGAATATATTTGTTATATCAAAATTATCTTATAATCGTCTTGTTAAGTTATAAAAGTCGTTGCCACATGGCTTTCGTTTTTTTCATGAATGTTGAAAAACTTAAATCCTTCACTGATTCTCTGAAAGATTGTAGAATGAAATATAATAAAAAAAGTCTTGACATAATACATTCTGCTACTTGAAAAACAATCATTTAAAAATACAAAAAATGTCAATCTTATTTTCATGTTTTGTCACAAAAACGCCAGAATTTTCTAAATGACAGAATGACCATTTAAACTTATATTGGGTAATTTCATAATGTATATTTAACTAGCTCCGTGCAAATTACAAAAAAAGACAAAATGTTAATGAAACCTTATTATTTAATATGCATCATGATTCCGTTCATAAAAATCTGGAAGCAAAGTGATCCCTCGGAAGCTTAATCACATCAAAATTAAAAGAGAACAGCAGACTCGGTTTTATGGAGTCTTAACATGAGGGAAAATGTAAAGTGCAACATCCCTCACGCCCCTTAGCATCGGCCTGAGCGGTACTCAATGCTCAACACTCAAAAGTGTGGTATCAATGATCCCGAAGGACATAAGTTTGAACAACAGAATGTGCGCCTGTATTTTTTAAATTCGTATAAACGTATCTTAAATTCCGTCTTAAACTTAAACAAAATGTCCAGAGAGGTCATCTGGATATAGACATTATACTGGTCACCCTTAGATAAGTTGTATCTAATCGTTATAATCGTTACATGACGCCAAGATTTGATCGTGTTATGAATTTCCAGGATAAATTATGTTCTTAGTACTTACGGACAATGAGTTTCTGAAATAAATACTCGAAATGTTACATATTAAAATATTAAGGGTAATTATTATATTAAATCATATCAAAGATGGTTCCAAAACTTAATATATAAATGTAGAGTTTTTGTTTATGAATAGGAGAAGTATTTGACTTTTTTACCTTATAGATTTGTTTGATCATGGGGAAGTAGGGAATGAAACAGCATGGCCTGGCAAGTGAAACAAAGTTTGACTTTTCCTGACATAAAAGTCGAAAGTGTTTAATTCTATGTTCAAAATGACTAATTTTAAGATATCAAAAAAAAACAAACAAAAAAAATCATAGTTTAATAATTGTATGTCCTATATACAAAATATGTAGGTGTAACTTAAACGAAAATTATGTTGTTTTTTTAAAAAGACAAATCTCAAGGCTTTAAGTGATCATTATTTAATTACATACGCATTATTTCTCTCACGCTATTCCGCAAAATAATTTTTATATAATAAGCGCAAGAAATCTTTTTACATTATATGTTTTCTAAATTGATGCTGACGTAATATTGTTTTCGTCAGGTATTAATTTTCGAAATAACTATAAACATTGTGGTGTTAAGAATATTGATGGGCCGTTCTATTGAAATTCTTCGGTACTCTATTCCGTCAAAAGTTAGTGAAATCACTACTCCATTGCCATCCCTGTAACTCGATGTTCTCGTTGCTTATTTGGCATCTCATTTGAGGTGTTGTATCATACATGGCAACTAAAACTGTCATATCTTGTAGATTCAGCTTTGTTAAATAATCGTAAAACGACCCCGAAAGTTCATGTATATTTTAGAAACATGGCACGTTCTTTCTTCAATTCATCTTCAACTGAAAAAAAGGACTTCGGCAATGGCTACGCAAAATAAACGACAGAGACTTGCCAAAGAGAAATCAAAATTCGCAATCACAAGAAAAGTAAACACCTCAGAGAAAAAGCATGAGTTTGACTTTTTAAGGTTACAGAAATGGTTTATTTATGACTCAGCTAAGTTTTGTTCATTCTTAACAGACGGTAGGATTTAGTTGTACAGCACTAATTAGAGATAAGATGTACAATTTTCAAAGCTATACAACACTTGCATTCAGACGGTAATTGTACAGTGTTTCCCCTAAAAAGGATCCCTTTACATTGATCCTTTATATACTTTACTCACTAAATACTTTTTTCGTCATGAGTAATGATTGAAACACTTCCATTAAAAAATATATATATATTTTTTTTAATGTGAAGCCTGACCGATACTCATACCTGGGACCCTCGGAATACCGTACTGCGGCTCTACTGACTAAGCTATACAGCCGCCTACAAACTACTTCCCCTCCCCTAATTCATGTAATTAGAGAACAACTCAATACCGTGACATAATCATTTTCGGAATAATTTTGGATTCGAACATAACACAACTTTGGGTCTCCTGGAGAGTTTTTCAACATCATTTTTACCCCATCTTACTACTATGTTTACCTTTAAGCCCTAATTGTTCTTGAATTTCATTCATTACACCTATTATCAGGAGATAATTAGTTTATCTGTTACTTGTCATCATGGGAGGTCTGTAAATATCCGTGCGACAAGATTTTCAAAATAGATCATGTCCTATCCCTTACATCTAGACTTAAGGTTTCCGAAATCAAGAAATAGTAGCCTTCACACATTAATATTTGTCTGCACATCTTAGTTTTAATTGGTATTGTACTTCAAAATCCTACCGTCTGTTGAGGCCTTTACCAACCTAAAGTTTATTTCCATTTTGAAAATTATAAACAATAGGGTGAACAGTTAGACGTTTAACAATGTTACACAACATAATTAGGTCTGTATATGATAATCACATGTAAGGATGGTGGAAAGGTATTTTTTACCGTTGCACCAATGATTGACCTTAAAAAAGCATAGTTTACTGAAAAAACTATTGGCAGGACGCAAACGTTTAGATAGTTAATTTATAGTCTTATAATAAGCCACAACCGTTATTACGTGAATGAAAACTCCTAATTCCTAAAACGTCTTTACAAGCAGAAAATGTTCAATAGTTCTTAGAAAAACTTAATCCCCCGTTCAGACTATCCCATGGAAATTATTCCTCTTTCTATGTGGTTTGATCAGTGATAGACATCCAGCAAAAGTTTAATAAGTTTAATATCTCTAAAATAAATAGCCTTTTTTATCCAAAAAAAAATACAGTCTTAGCTCTTCAGTTTAATCTTTTCACCTTGGTGCAAAAAGGGTCTCATATATCTTATTCTTATATAACCTGGTATTACCTTCTTTGAACCTTATCATCCATTATTCAGTACATATAGAATTACTTAACAGTATGATTTCTGATATAATTTTATACCTTATGTATATTTTAATTAGAAAGTGTAATGCCATGCTGCTATTAGCAGACTTAAAATTAAATATCACATTTCTACTTTTAAATGGAAAAGAAAACGTAAACACAAATGGGGTGAAAGGGCATTAAGATCTAGTATTTAATACATTATCTAATAAGTGCACAATTTCTGAGACAAACAACGTGAAAAATTGTTTTCTGTTTTCAAAATTGATACCATTTAGTTACTAACAGGATGATATTTAACAATAAATGTGACTGCATATGTGTACCTTCCATACCTTACAAATTTTGCATCCTCTACATTAAGATGACCTTGTCTGAAATCAGTTTAGGATTATTTTGTGTTTTGCTTGGTGCTTTCATTTATTTGTGTTATTCAATATAAATGGATAAGTTTGTGTTGTTGTTGTTACTGGTCACTAAGGGTAGAAACTTGCAGGTTTTATAACCTCTTTTCCTTTTTCAAAATTCCATTGTATTTAGTTCCGCCAATCCATTATTTTCTCGTTTAGGGCACACGCATTTTTTTTTACTTGGGGACCATATGCCACTTTTCAAGGATGGCACTTATGTGTAACATTGAAGGTTCCATGCTAACCGAAGTATGAACACATCTTAGGATGTTTCAAAATTCTAAATTATACAAGTACATGATAAATCGTCTTAAGCGTTTGTTAGGGATTCTTTATTTCTCTCTATTTTACCACTGAAGTTATGTATAACCACATAAATTGGCTTTTTTTGACAAGCTTGTCACCAATATATGTAAAAGAAATGAGGTCATGGACAATGGTCATATGTCAAAGGAGACTGGAAATACTCCATCAAAGAGACAGCTAACTATAGTACTATTACAAGACAAAAAGCAGATTAAACTAATGTTTTTGTTCTAATTTTACTGATACAGATTCATGTGAATAATTTTTTCCTCATGTGTAACTGTGAAAGAATAGTCCTGGCTGGAAAAAGGTCAAGGTAAAAACCTACAATTAAAATGTCAATACAATTCAGATACAAGTAGTTTTGTTCTATTCTATAAAGACAGAATGCTCGGTGTGAAAGGAAGAAAATACGAAATATATATTTTTATTGAAGAAATAATACGAGCACTGTTCTTGTTTAAGTAGGCAAAATATGCAAATTGTGCTTTAAACTAAGTATAGAACACTATTTGACCTCAGTTGCAATAGGATTATTATGACAAAACTAAGAAAAATCATTAGATCAAATAAGTTATACATTGTACTTTTTGCATGTGCATGGAATCCCTTGTGATCATATTGCTATGTTTTAAGTCAATATATTCACATGGTTATTTACATGATAAACTCATCCCCTTACTTCAAATTTGAATTTCTTATCTATTGTTATTAAATTATAAGAACGACTTTCTTCATACAATTTGCAATTCATTTGGCTTTATTTAGGATTTATAGCGGTAAAAAACATCATTTAAATAATATATTTTTCATTTATCTTCCTGAGCTGAATACAGTTTGAAATATCAAGGGAATGCACCCACCAGCCATTACCTCCTTATTATACCTAGGTTGGGTATTTAACAACCAATGGATAAATTGTTGCTTCAATCATACCATGTCCTATAAAAGGAGGAAATGGCAGTGGGTCAAAACATATTTGAAACTTACTTGGGTACTAGATTTGAAATAAGAGCATGATAAATTCATTCTTACTAGAAGTCATGTTTGAATTTTTATGCTTTATATCTTGAAACATGTTACCATACATAAATATAATTGTAAATATGTATGCTCATTATTTAATCTATATGTGTATATTTCTTTGATCTTTTAAAAGTAATATTACATTTAGTTCATTAATTTTAAGAATAACATTAATGTTATATAATCACATTTACACACACACGCATGCATGCTCTCTCGCTCGCACAAACACATACACATTTTACAATTTTCCAGATCTTGTGTAGTATTTACTTATATCGACATTCGTTTTACAGGCTAACATTTATCACTTAGATATTTAATCATTGTTTTACAAACAATAAGGACAGCATAAAGCGTTTTATTATATTTATAATATATATGACATGTGCATGTATATTTAAAATCTCTAAAACAAGTTTATCTTTTTTATAGGTTTCCTGATTACATTTTTATAAACGATATAAATGTTTCAACGGCTGCTAACAAACGTGGGACGCGATATATGTATTCTTCATTAGTAGGCATTGTACTTGACACATTTATGTTATCAATGTGTGACTATCTCGTGTGCACTATGACATCGAATGTAAGTTTATATATAATGTAATTTTATGAAACGGACTTTAGTTATATTTCAAGACTAATATATTTACTTATGACATTACCTTTTGCTTGCTTTGTATACAATTTAATGCCCTGTTGTTAACTTTCATATCAACATTGTTTAATAAGTTTTTACCGTTATTTATAGTTTACCAAAGAAAAATGAAATGTTGACATAAATATTATTACAGGTTTAATGCATTTCAAAACTTTATTTATTTCTCATTATTTTAAGTGTTATAATTTGTTACACCTTGTGAAATAAGCAAGTGTATTTACATTTCAGTTAAACAATATTTTTTGTTTCCATATTTTCAATAAATAAATAGCCTGTCGGAGAAAGAAGGATCTTTTAGCTTCCTTTATTGATGTTATCTGTCTTTAGGGATTACGCTTTTTCTCTATTTTATTGTAACACTAGTGTCATTTATGCTTTGTTTGTTTCTTCTACTTTTTTCAACTTAGATCCAGATTTCCAACTTGAATTATGTTAAATTACCCTTAAACTATATTGCTTACATTTAAATTTGAGCTTTATCGTCTTTTCTGTGATATGCAGACTTTATAACCTCAGATCACCTTTCAAAATTCAATTTTATTTAGTTCAGCCCATCATTTTCTCGTTTAGGGAACACCTTTATTTTATGATTGGACCATATGCCGCTTTTCAAGGACCGGCGCTAACGAGCCACATGAAGGTCCCACGACATGAACATATCTGCATATGTTTCAAAATTCAATTTTTTAAACATTACCACAATTAAATGCTGAATTCTGCTTAAGCCGGTGCTAAGAGACGAGGACGGTAGCTTGCAATTACCACTACCGTCCATGAAACCAAATCAAACTAAAGCTAAATCAAACCTAGCTTGCAACATTTTCAATTATGTCGTGTTGGGCTTCCGTAAGGGTTTAATATTTTTTTCTTGATTTGAAATCAAACATTTTAAAAGGGTAATTTAGGGCCATTATTATACCGGCATGCTTAAATAATCATCATGATTTATATAAGATTAAAGAAAAATGTTTAAGCAATATGTTAAAATTGGATAGTTTACGACAGAAATGCAAAGTAAAGTCTTTAACTGATATTTTTTATGAACGTGTTTAAAAAGAACCATATAAGAAATTTTTCAGAAATGAAATTGTATTGCATTAGTGTTGTAACCATTCTACTAATTTCTTATTATAACGAGAATAACAAAACAGTATCAATTATATGTAACATCAATGTCTGGGATTAGCTGATATGTACATTCATGTCATTTTTCATAATTTGAACCATAAAGTATTTTTGATTGTGCCTGAAAAAAGGTATACTGGGACACTAGTACTTTCTTATTTTAATCAGCAATGAAATTTATTTTTCAGATTTGTAGACTCGCTTTTGAACTCATGCAACCCCGATATACTGATGCATCAGCGAATGCTAAATCACTAGACTGTCCATACTTCATACATAGACTTTACAAACGAAATTGTAAATTCAAACTTAAATCATCACGGGGACTGCTTTAGATCTTTAAGCGATAAATAATTGATTATTATTTTGACAAAAACATGCAGACACAATAGATGCCATGCAAATAAAGTTAAATCACTATAACTTTCAAATTTAATGTTCATATTATTTTGATAAACATAAGTTTTATGATTTTCTACAACAAAAACCATTGTCAAAGGTGAAATAATAAGACAATGGTTAGGAACACAGGAAACGGCAAAAATGAAAATGTTGTTTATTCTCTCAAATTGTGTCTTGACTGTTTTTCTGCACAAAATTAACGTCTGAAGTAAGCATTTGTAGATAACGTTAATGTTATATTGTTTTATTGTTTTGATTGATATGATTAAGAAAACGTCATTGTTGTATTCTGTCTGATATCCTATTATCAGATTAGAAAAAAACTAGAGTTTAAAAGTAACAGTATCGGACTTGAAGCTTGATACATGTCACCGCAGTCATAACTGTTGAACGTTAATTCAAGGTATTTTACTTTGTATTTTCTTTGCTGTAAAAATGACCCAATGTTGTTATAACATTCCTTGAATAAAGTTTATTTTCAAAAAGTTACAGAACGTATACACTTCAAGATGTTGTTGGGATTCTAGTTTGTGTTTGTTGTCCAAAGTTTGTGTCTCTTTTAGGTGAATTAAGAATGTAATGTTTCCCTTCGCGAACTTTCAAAAAATTTTCTTTGTCAATATTGAAGATTTGCATCTTTAACCCTTTCGCTGCCAGAGGGTTATTGTTTTATTTATCACCTATTTGCCCGAGGGTTTTCTAAAAAAATACTATATTATTAATTAATATAATTATTATTATTATTTTATTAGTTTTATAATAATTATATATGTTTCAAAATATGCTAGTATATTAATAATTATTATTGATGGTATAATTTTCGTTATATTTATTATTATTTTTACTATTATTATTAGTAATTTATTATTATTATTATAATGATTATTATAGAAACGGCTTAAGCCGTCCATATGGCAAATACGCCGAAAATAACAGGGACGGCTTAAGCCGTCCCTATGGCAGTGAAAGGGTTAAAAACAATATATAAGCATTTTTGTCGCATGATTTTCGTATAATTCCAGATAATTCCAAATTTTATTGGTCATAAATAGACTTGATGCTAATGAATTTTTTTGCATTGATATTTCACATATTAAGTGATATGTTAATTGTCTACGATATTTTAAAATAAATTTTAGTATCTTGCCATGTATAAAATTCTGTAATCAGGTATGTTTTTGTTTTTTTATGTTCTTGTAGCCCAAAAACAAAACAGTTATTTTACCATTGAGTTTCATTAGTAATAGAAAGTGTTAATTTGTAAATTATCGGGGTTTACCAATCATTACATTATGTAACCGTCCTTGAATATAATGTTTTAAAATTGAAGGTAATCACAAAGGAACCACCTGTACAAAGGCTTACATTCCTTGCATGGTATGGCACCTGAAGTCTTTCTCCACCAGTAAAGCTAGAACGTCGCCTTATCACACATACAATATATGATCTCTCAACTCAAAATAGCCAAACTTTCTTTACTAAATATTTTAGTATGTTATAATTAATTGTGCCACAAAGATAAGACTTAACCTGTTATTAATTATTGGGCTGAAACCTGGACTCATTTAGCTCATCTCTTTGTTAATTATTTGTTTGCTTTAAATGCGGTTGTAAAATGCGTCTCTCATTTATAAATGATCAATTCAAGTAAATTTATTTTTATTTTGATGTTTTGAAAAAAAAAACTCTCTTAAAAATGAAGATACATAAAACATAAAAAACAAATAAAGAAATGAGGACTTGACTAATTTATTGTGAATTATCTGCTACAACAGTACAAAAAAAATAGTTATACAAGTTCAAATAGATTTCAGACGATATCCACGATGACGAGATTTGCATAAAATGTTTTTTCAATAATCTCCGGTCTTAAATGAATGATTTATAACAATTAGCCACAATTAAATTATATTCTTTCTAATAGTCAATGCTTATTCAGTTAGGAACACTTCAAAAATATCAGGTCTAAAGAAGACCATCAAGGAGTATGACCATCAACAGAACATTCTGGTCTGGTATCACAAAGTCCTGTATCTTTGACACTATTATATATGTAAATTTAAAGTGAATCATTATAAAATGGGAGATTGTAATATAAACAATTACGTTTCTAGTACTAAGTACCAGATCAATACCAAACCACGAACATTGTTTATGGTGTGCAGATAATGAAATATATATTTTCATCATACAAATGTTCATCAAAAAACATTTAGATTTGTTCAACTTCTTTGCCAAGCAATATTATAAACGAATATGCAAATGTTATTGCTCTAATGATTTTTATCAATATTTAAAATACTGGTAAATATGTCGATTTAAAGTTTGACAGAGCAGTTGTCATTTTTAGGTATTTAGCGATAACACAAGCTTCCCACTTTCCGCTGCTTTCACAGTTCATGCAACATACTACTATCTCAAATTGCACAATATACACAAGATGTAAAAGGTAGGTCCGAATACGAAAAGAATATTTAAGAATTTTAAACAAAATAATCTATAAAAAGAATACAGGCAAACTCATTATTTAACAGTACAGTCATTTTGCATGTTGACTTATCTGATTTATTTCTTCAATTTAATTCAGGCTTATTATTTTAGTACTGCAGTCATACATACATAGAGCGATATTGTGTAATTAAAGATCGGAAATAATTTATTTTGGTTTTAGCGTCGTATTTATCAGTTAAAACATTTTTAGGAGAATACCTTCCTATAGGTTCATTTTCTTATTTCGTTTGAGCCTTAACAACAATAATTTACGTCAATTTATGATTTTTGAGCTATAATTAAGTTCAACGTAATTGAAAAATTACAAATAACAACAAATCTAGTATTTTCCCTTTTTACAATTTAATTTTTTTAAAATAACAAAAAAATATACCATGATAAATGCAAATATACAATAACTTAACTTTATTTCTTACAGAAGAAAATTCAGTTACACGCAATAAGGCTAATTTATTACACTATGTTAATGTACATATCGATTTCTTTTTACGAGTAAAAGTATTTAAAGTTATCAGTCAATAACCTAAAACACGTATGAGATTGACCTACAGCATTTAACAACACAATTAAAGCAGTATATGTCAGATATAGAACATGCATAATGTCATACCGATACCAATACAATGATCGGCTAACATTAAATTAATAAGTTTACAACAGGTAAGAGGTAAAAAAACTATCGATGAAACTGATTCACTTTTCACTTGTCTTTTTTTTCCTGTCTTGTGTGTGTGTGTGCGTGTGTGTTGGTGTGTGTGTGTGTGTGTGTGTGTGTGTGTTTTTTTTTTGTTTGTTTAGTGTAAGAATGATAGTTTTTTAAGTAGATTTATTCTTTTTCTTTCTGAATTTTTTGAAAGTTTTGTTTTTACTTTTTTTTCTGTGTGGAGTTTCTATGTAAATGTGAATGATTGTGTTTATATGTTTTTGAAAAATAAAATAAATGAAAAAAAAAAAACTATCAATATTTATTCAGCAGACAAGCAACTAGTTTGAATCTGAATATACAACAGTATAAGGAAGTGACATTGTAATATTTATTGTAAGACGTAGGTCCCTTTTTTAAAAAAAGGGGGGGGGACTGTTTATTGCGATAATGATTTAGACAATATTCTATCACATACGAGGGATTTACATGTTATTATATAAAGTTTTTTAAACAAAAATGAACCTTGTCTTAAATTAACATGAAGAACGTCATAATAAGATCCATGTCGTTTGAACATTGGTTTATTGTTTAACAACATTCCAGTGTTTTTCTTTACCGAACAGTTGATGCTTATCAAAAGTTAAAGTTGCTTACTTCAGAAACATAATCTTTGACAAAATAAATCAAACACAAGTGTGTAACTTATTGACTGATGTTGAAGTTGTCTTAATACTTTAGACGAATCTTAAAGTTACATTTAATAAATTTCATAAAAACAGAAATTGTGACATTTCATTAATAAATTGGGTTTGGTTTCTTATCGACTCCAGACCTTATTATGGTGTCCAGACAACCAAAATGAGTTTATGAGCATAAAATGTGCAGCCTCATTGTGGCGAATTCGTGAGTAAAAGTTATATTTGCATGAGAAACTCCGCCTTCGGATAATCCGTACATCAATATTAAATCAACAAACATTACTTTAAGTAGTAGTCGTAATTTAGAGGTATATTTCTGCATTGTCACGGATATTTTCATAATTTTATACATTTAATCTTTTTATGAGATGATTATTTTTTCTGAACCCCAGCCCTAGTGCACCGTGAAACTTACACGGTTAAAGTGTGTTTGCACATGAAAATCTTATATGTTCTGTGTTCCGGATAGCAACTATAACACCGTGACGTAGCACATACACGAGCTGATTATAGTCTTTATTTGCACGTTAATATTCGTATACGAACTTTAGTGTTACCGTGGGGTTTTCCATTTAAAATCCTAATCTATAAACAATTTTTGATGAGATTTACATCAATACTGTTAAAAAGGTTAATGAAACTGTAGAATGCTTGGCTTTAAGGCTGACGACAAAAATATTTTTACATATTTATTTCATGTAACTTTAAAGATGGTACAAGCGAGTAATGCACATGACGTTATCGTTAAGGTGCTGGGAAATACAAATGTTCTATGGTATGCTGCTTGGCTAAAACAGTCATAAGAATTAATGCAGATATCAAAGATTCGTAATTTAATTCGGACACGTCAATGATTGGGAACATAGACATACATGAAAAGAGTACAAAACATTTCAACGACAAAAAAATCTTTCTCATTGTACATACTACTTAACCGCTGACCACTGAACTGAATAATACCCACTTTAAGTAAAAGTACTACAAAAGTCTACATCAGTTATAAAACATTAGTACCACTATAAAACAGGAGACACAGGCAAAATTTTTATGTATTTGATTTGAATTTTTCATTTAATATTCTGGACATGTCCTCGAAATTAATACACTAAACAGTCTGAGGAACAAAATTGTTTTCATATAAAGAATAAAATGGTAGTTTCCTAACCTGATCCACGTGGGTCAGGTTGAAAATATAGATTTCACGACAGTTATAGCTGTGAACTATGGAAACGTTAAAGTACCTGTCAAACGACTTTGACTTGATTCAATCTTAAAATATCCACAATATCTGTTTTTTAACTTCCAGGGTATCGTTCATTGAACGCCGCCTTTCCTTGTTGATCTTGTTTATCATATTTTGTTACTGTCAAATGCCTTGTTTTAGAACTGTTCGTTGATTCTGTTTGCGTCTTAAGTTTGATCAACACGTGTAGATTCATTTACGTTTCAAACTCACACTTTGTAGTATTTATATAGTAACAAAATGCTGGGACTTTTAAAAACTTCATTTTAGCGAGATTTGAGTTAATATTATAAATTAGATTTTTTGCCAATCATTTGCCTGTGTATCCCTTTAAAATAATAAAATAAAAACTTTTTCACAATGTCCTAAACACAAATGGCGTTGTTGACGTTTAGAACAATCATGTTTCACATTTTTTGTACATTTTGCGAAAGAATTGTTGTTCTTCGTGATTTCATTATATATAACGGGATGAAGGTCGCTTTTGTTCTCTTGCACATTACTGTCATGAATTGAATTTTGCTTTTTGTATAGTACGTGGATTTACTTTTAATATTATTATATTAAGGTAGCTTTCTCGTGTTCATTTTTTTACAGATATTTATTGAAATGAGATTACCCCTGAAATTGCAATTCATAATACCCAAAGTTTTCTGTTATCCAACATACATGTTGGAACCATGTTTGTGTCATATCAACCCCTTTCCGACGGAGTACAGGCAGGAACTTGTATTTTAGAAGAGACAAATAGAGGTCGCTGTTGATTGTCTCGGTATTTCCGTCTTGGTCTTGGAAAAAGAATGGCCTAATTATTCCTGTAGAGTTAATTGCTGCCCATACTGTTACTTTTTCAGCATGATATGATTTATCTACAAAAATATTTGGTCTGACATCTGACCAGTGGCGATGGTTCTTTTTATTTAACTTCTGGTCCAAGTAAAAGTGAGATTCATCACTCAACCATACGTTTTTAAGAATCTCATCATTGTCTGTCATCCAAACGGAAAAATCAAAGCGTTGGTTGACATCACTGTCTTTCAAATGTTGGAGCACTGGTATTGTATAAGGTGTTAGTTTGAGATCAAGTCTTAGAGTCGTGTACACACTTGTCATACTTGGGGAACTTGAAATATCAGAGAGAATTATTCTTACAGACCTTTGTAGTGTTTCACTTATTACCTGTATCACCTCTGCAACGTTTTCGTCACTCCGGCTGGTCCTAGGGCGGCCCTGGTTACTGTTTCTATGGTCAAGTACACTTCCATGCTGCTCAAATCTTTAAACTACTATGCTTACTGTAGCCTGGTCACCCTTTTATCGTACATTTTCCTCATTTTTCTAGTTACAGATATGATAGAATGGTGTTCATAGTATAATTTTATGATATCTTGACACTTTTCTATGGACAACGCCATCTTGAAAATAACAGATAATAATGACGTCATACATGACGTCATGACGTTAACTTTTTCCCGTATTTTACATCGCATCCAAATGGTGAAGTGTCAAGTTTATGTTGGTTTAAGCATTTTGTTTGTACCTACACAATCAGTAAAGCAACACTTATTTGAAAGTGTATCACATATTATGAAACACCCTGTAAACAAAATACCAGACAGTAAAGAGCACGTTCTGCAGGCTGCAGCTTGTTTAAAAAGAAAAGAAATTGTCAAATAATATAATGTTTGAATTTTGTATTTGTTTGATATGTTTGAAAAGTCTTTTTTCTTTTTATTCATTAAATAAACATGGTCACCATTTTGCAAATTACTTTCTATATCAAAATAACCTGTTCCTTTATTTTTCAATGTTTAAATAGAAAAAATAGGAATCCCTAAAGAAAGCCCATCATAAAAAACTGGAAATGTTGCAGGCTTGGTTTGATTCAGCCTGTTCATACACGGTACTGTCTAGTGCAAATCGTCCACGCCCCCTAGCACAGGCTTAAGCAGAAATCAACATTTAACATGAACTGGTACAACTTTGAATTTTGAAACATCCGCAGATGTGTTTATATGACAATTATCATGAAACAGCACAAGCAACGCTAGTGTGGCTATCAAATATAAAAATAGGAATTTCTACATAAGGACTGACACTACATATGCAAAACGTCTTGAACGGATGTACGAGTCCGTCAGGGTTATCGACGCATAGGATTAACCAAACAAATACAAGTGATAACCTAAAATGATTCTTTTACTAATTTCAAAGTTATATATAAAGTGTGATATCTATTTTGTGATGTTGCATGTGTAATAAACAATAGCGTCTAAAATTGTGGAAGCAGATTCGCCGTTGAGACCGACTAGAGAGATCATCAGAAAGTACATGAGCCGGCTGTATACACATGTGACACCGTTAACATGAGCATTGAAACAATAAAACAATATCATAACTATGTGGCTATGCACAGAGGGAAGAAAAAGTACAGGTCTATTCTTGGACCTCTTCCCTTTCTGCTAAACCACGTGATCATCAAAGTGTTTCTTCCGTTGAATGTTCACGTTGCAGGTAACTTGTTAATGCTGCCGACCAATGTATATTCCTGGTGAAAAGGCAAGGTAAAATATATATGCTTTGACAATTGCAGTCGGATTGTTTTTTTTTCTTTCATGTTATAATAATACCTGAAACATCACAAATAGATAAATTATCAATATAGAGCTATAAAACTATTTTTAGAATCACTGTATGTAATTAGCGGTATTTGACTGCTATTACTTAAAAACAAAACACGTATTTTCTATTATGTCGCTTTGTCAAAATAAGTGTATGTCTCCTAGGGATCCTGTAACTCCTTTTTATGGTTTTACATTATAATCATGATGTTCAAATGAGGATGTATCAATATTGTTAATTTCGAAAAGCACTATTTGTAAAAATATTACCGAATTTAATTTCATTTAAATAAAGGGAGGTAAATACAAACTAGCTTTGATAAAGTCTAAAAAAGAGAAAAGTCCAACACGGCAAAGTTGGAAAATGTTGCATGCTCGGTTTGGTTGAACAAGTTAATGGACAGTACTGGACGGTGCAAGTTACCGTTCACGCCCACTAGCACCGGCTTAAGCAGAATTAAACATTTAAACACAAACATGATGAAATTTTGAATTTAGAAAGATCTGCAGATGTGTGCATACGGCGGTTATCATTGAACCTTCAATGTGACACAGAAGTGTCATTCCATGAAAAGCGGCGTATGGTCCCCAAGTAAAAGAATGCGTGTGCCTCAAACGAGAAAACAATGGGCAGAACTAAATAAAATATAATTTTGAAAGGGGAACTGAGTTTATGAAGCCTGCATATCAAAGACAAGACGTGAAAAGACAAATTTAAAAAGCAGGCATCATATCCTTAGGGTGATTATACAGTATTAAAGTAGGAATTCTAGAACCACCAGAGTTATTTAAAAAAAAAATATGCCTTCATCGACTTTTTTTTCAAGTAAACAATTTCAAATGCTTTCAGGTTTCAAATTCATGTTCGTTTACTTCAGGCCTTTCGATTTCATTGCATTCCTCATGTTTTTTCTTTGCTTTTTTTTTATTTTTTTGGCTTAAGCAATCCTTTCCACGGTCAACCTTTTTTCGAAATTTTTACACAACTTTATGGTGTTGTTTTGTTTACTTCTGATGAATTGGAATACAAAATCTATTTTTAAATATAAAAGCTTATAAGTCAAGGTAAATTGTGTTTAGCATAATCTTAACGTAGAAATAGAGGAGACAATTCTAAGGAATGCATCGCATAATATGCGGGAATGGGGTTCTTTAAAATGTTCCGATTATTACATATGTTAGTAAAGACAACATTAAGCATTTCATTTTCAACACAAGATAAAATATTAGATCATTAATTATATTATTTTTTTAATCTTACAAATACATATTTAATTTCTTTCAATGTATATGTAAATATTATAAACCATGCGTGAGACTTACTGTTTTGCTCGTTTTTCTTACTATACATCTGCAAATAACGTTTTTACACGTCTACATATCGTCTACGAGGGATGTTCCAAAAATAATGTCATGTCATTTGTCTTTGTTTTTCCTCAAAATAATCACTACAAAATACTCTTGATTATGGTACAAAATAAAATCGTCTCGTGTGAATTACTGAAGCTGCATTTGCAATTTTCACACAATTCAAGCAATGTTCACGAAAACCATAAAACGTAGGACAATGCACTTGGTATTGATTTTTGAAGAAAGTTACCATATATGTGACAGGCCAGGTCTTGTTTTAAATTAGGAAACATTTCTCACCTAAACTTAAACGTAATGAACTTACCAAGAATCAGAAGTCGCCATTACACGTTTTATAACTATTCAAATATGGTAAACAAGATCAAACATGGAAATGTGGCGTTCAATAAACGCAACCCCCCCCCCCCCCCACGAGCAAGCAACAACAAGAACCAGCGGCAAGGAGCACCCCAAAACAAAACAGGACAGGGCATGTGATTCACCAATGTCAGTAAACTGATTGTAAAATTGACCATATTGAACGTGTTGCTATAATTATTTGTATAACCCTACTTTATCTTTGAGGTGGTTGAGATTTTAATAATAATATTTCATTTTGATTTTAGTCGGTATTGTTCGAACTGGACAAAGATTGACCAGCAGTCAAGTTGTCAGCTGTCAAGTGGTCGGAGGTCAGTGCTTTCAACGCTTCATTACATGACTTATTTTGCCCCATAATTTTCATAAGATGAATACTCTATATATATGCATAACAATAAAACGTATGGACATGTTTTCCAAGAAATTCTGGTACCAAAATCTATGAGGGTGTAAAAGTCTCCCCGTACATTTAATCAAAGATGCTATAATTTCGATCCTTAAAGATCGTTAAGCAATTCATAATTGTTGTGTATACATGTTATATGGTACCTAATGTTTCATCTAGTTTGCATATTTCAACTTGAGTGGTTCCTGTATTTCTCATTGAATACCGTTTAATCATCCTTAGGATATGCTGCATGATTTTGAATTTGTATGCTGACGTCTTGTCTATGATATGTAGGAGTTATAACATCAGATTCCCTTTTATAATTGTATTTTATTTTATTTAGTTATATCCGTTGTTTTCTCGTTAAGGGCTACGCATTCTTTTACTTTGGGAGCATACGCCACTTTTCATGAAATGGCACTACCGTGTCACATTGAAGGTTCGATTTTAACCGCCGTATGGACACATCTGCGAATGTTTCTTAATTTCAATGTTGGAAACTGCTAAAGCCGGTGCCAGGGGGGTTGAAGGGTAACTTGCACCAGTACCGTCCATGAACGGGCTAAATCAAACAAAGCCGGTAACGTGTTCAAATTCTGTCATCAATTAAGTCAGTAAAGGTTCATATTTAATATGTGCCAGATGGTTGTCTTTCAATGTTGAGGCATCGAAGACTGTATCTTTCCTATCAAAGGCGGGACTGTTTCGGCTGTCATGGCACGGAAACAAATAAAACAATTTCCATCGCAGAAAGGAGACGTAGGAGAATTTTAGTGGTGCAAACCAATGGAACTTTTTTCAATGTACGCTTGCGTGCGTTCCAGTCCGACAGTCCGGGTAGGCCTGCCAAGAAAAAACTAAGTGGTTAGGAACGACATAATGACATTAAAAGCCACCTTTTTCAATGCATGGATATGATAAATGAAATTGAGAAAAATACTTGAACATGAATAAATGATAAAGGACGCGTACGACATTTATGCTATAACAAATTGACAAAAATACTGGGAATATATAACTGTACAGGGGATATATAACGACACAGTACATACGACATAAGTACAAACATATATATGTCTGTATATTACCCTTTTGACACTTGTGTTGTCATAAACTTATTTTTGTTTAAAATACCGGTGTCTTTGCATTAATTAGCACCAGCAGATTGGGTTGTTTTAGACACTGGTGTTGCTTCAAGTTTATATGTTTTCCCTCTTACGGCGTCATATAACCATTATTATTATGGTGTATCGTGAAAATGTTATATAATGATGTTCAGATGCGTAGTTTTGAATATTCTTAGCAATTCTATGGCATACTGATATTATACATATTACCAGGGTGACTGATAAGATATTTATTAAACTCCTTACTAAAATTGACTTTCCTTACCTGTAAGATGCCAACGTTATGAATCGCTTGCTTTGTGTATTTTTCATCATTACTTCAGAATTCCTGGCTTTTTTTCTGTAAAGTCATTGAACCTTTTTTAACTTACATGTACTTCTAAGTTGCCAGCACAACCAACTTCGTCTACAAATGCAGTTATGAAGAGGGAAAGTAACATATACTACCGCTTGAAATGTCTCCTAAACTCTGTCAGGCCTGTGCACTAGTTCGACATCTCTCAGAAATATCATAACTTGGTCTATTATTGTTATTATTAAGAAACAAATAAATGCTTCGCTTTTTTATTAAAACGAAACAATCACGTACAATAACATTTGTATTTGCTCAGTCTCAAGTTTACGTTTCACTTTTGAATTTTTTATTTATATTCCGAGCGGTACTTGTGATTATTAGGTAAGAATTGCTGCATTCCTTGAACTTGCTGCAGTATAAGACTTGCTGCAGTATTTTTCGTACTGCAATAATGGACTATTTACGCTTCTTTGACTTGCTGCAGTAAAGACTTGTTGCACCATTGGACGTGCTGTGCTCTTTTTATTTGCTTCATTCTGGAAAGCGGACCTCTTTAGAGCTTGCTTTATAAGACCGTTATATGACTTGCTTATTTTCTGGGAAGCAGACCTTTGCTTAGGTTTAACTCTTCACTAGAAAGCAGACCGTTTTCTAGACTTGCTACTTTATTTTGTTCCTTCGATTGACTGGTAAGTTGCTCAACCACAAGGAGAATTGCAGAATATAAGCTCTGACAATATTAAAGTTATTTTTGAAATCATTTTTGTCCTTCTGTTTTTATTTCGAAATTCATTTCATAATACACAACACGCGAACCAGAAAGAACGCCACAAATGTGACGTCACTTAAAAACAAAATAATACAAAATGGCGGACATTTGTGTTTAATGGCGATTTTACACTCACTTGTATATGACGATTCTTTGTTGGGCGAATTTAACGTTTATGAAACTTGATAGCAGTTATGTCGCTCTGACACTCACTGCGAAGGAATTATCAATATATGGGGGTGTAGGAACTCTCGTATTTTATCTTAATACGGTTAAAAATACATGACAACTAAAACACGTAGAGCCCGGATTTTACATCTAAATTCCCGATTATATGATCAGTGAACTTTGAAAATTTCTGTAAAAATGTTTATTCGCATTTTCTCGTTTATATCATATTTCTTTATTAAGATATTATTATTGCAATAAAATATTAAAAAAGAAAAAATAATAAAATAATATCGTACACCACAATAATGACACTAAACTATAACTCCTTTGTTTTTGTTTTGCGCAGCTTACGCGTACTTTGATTGCCTAACGAAATTTTGTTTACGTGCATTTATTTTCTATGTCCTAATGAAATGAACATATCAATCATGCTTGAAAAAGAAGACTGTTTTATCTGGGGGATGATTTGCTTTACATATCACCCAACGATGTGATTAATCATCGTTATAATCAAGTGCCTTATGTACTTATGAAACATTTCTGAAATAATTACTCAAAACCACAAAATAGCCTCTATTTATCACATAAGCCGCGTCGAAGAAATATAATAAAGCCATTTAATAAAAAGGATTCATTACACTAATGTAGTAACACTTTCAACTTGGCGTTGCAATTGCAATATATTATATATATATATATATAATTATATATATATATATATATATATATATATATATATATATATATATATATATAAACAGAGAGGTAAGTCTCTTATAGAAGCGTTACACTTTAAGCGCGGAAACAGTTTACCGTTTTTATTTTATATATGTATTAGAAAAATATTATATTCGCCTAGATTCAATACTTCATTTATTGAACTCGTTGGAAAAAGGCAATATGATGCTAGCCAGAGACTCGCAAAATATAATTTTATTCAACTCGTACCATCTATTTAGTATCTTCTATCTAAATATATGCACATTTTATCGAAAACCGTTTGCAATTTGTACGTTCGTAACGGCGTCAGTTACCTACAGTAGGGTGAACGTTTCAGTTTACACGCAAAACGCACGTTCGGAAAAAAACGCATGCACGTTACACGCTATACGCACGCACGTTACACGCACGATTTACGAAACGAAATACGCAGACGCACGCAAAACGATATACGCTAAACGAAATACGCTAAACGATAAACGCACGCTCAAACGCATGCAAAATAGAAAACGTTTCTAAACGTTTAATAAAATATCCTTATCATATAAATTTTTAACAACTTTAGCTAGATCGTTTAGCGATTTGATTAAATTATAGCTAGACATTCATGTATTTTAAACGGGTTTATGTTAACTAACTTATCTTCTGTCCCAGGTTAGAGCTGTACATAGCGAATGTACTCAACCGGGCACAACATTATTTTTGTCGGGCAGCTTCAACAAATGATTTTTGAAAATTATAAGCCATCATGCGCTAATACATGTATTAAAAATAATTTAACGGGTTCGTCTTTATGCACATTTCTGAAAAAAATACTTTGCTTTAAATAGCCCAGGAATCTCTTAGAGAGACGATAATTACGTTGACACCGCTTTGGCGTAAACAAAATAAAACGAATGGTAGAAACTTTAGCAAATCAGCGATCAAATTATCAAGTCATTTACATAGAAGCGAACGAAATTAATACATGACCTTTGTAAACAGAGGAAAACATACATTGCAGACCGGCAGCCCAACATATTTTCAGGACAAGGGCTAAATCTATATGTTTCAGGACTTTACACCTCCTGGACGTTTCGGCCCTCAACGTTTCGGCCTCAAAACCCTGGTCTTTTCGGCACATTTTTTTTTAATTTGATAAAATAAATACCATGCATTATGGGTTATAATATTATTATAATATATACTAATATAATATAAAACATACTTGCGATCATGATTGATATAAAGAGATTTTCGGTGATAAAAAGTATAATGAAATTTCCCTAAAAATTTAAATATTTGTTTTGAAAAGAGAAGAAAAAAGGGAAAAACTTTAATCCTTTGTTTTTTTTGGCAGCTTACGAAATTTTGATTCCCTAACAAAATTTTTTGTTTACGGGGATTTTTTTCTATGCCCAAATAAATTAAAAATATCATATGTTGAAAAAAGTTTTTATCTGGGGATGTTGTTTTCTTCCCAAAGATGTGATTAATTTTTTAAATTTAAATCCCTTAGTTTTATAAAACTTTTCGAAATAATTACCCAAACCACAATAGCCCCCCCTATTTTAATAACCGGTGGGGAAAATAAAAAAGGATTTAATAAAAAGGATATTAAACAAATTTGGGTTTTAAAAACTTTCATTTGGGGGTAATTGCAATATAATATAAATAAAATTTTTATATTTTATTTTAAAATTAAAAAATTTATAAATTATAAAAAAGATTATTATTTTATTTTTTATTATTTATAAACGGGGGGGTCTTCAGGAAGCTTTTCCCTTTTAAACCCGAAAACAGTTTCCCGGTTTTATTTTAATAGGGTTTTTAAAAAAAATATTATTTTGGGCCTGATTCATTACTTTTTTTTATTGAACTCGTTGGAAAAAAGGAAATTTTGATGCTAGCCGGGTTTGAAAAATTATATTTTATTCAACTGTCCATTTTTTTTTTAGTATTTCTCTAAATTAATCCATTTTTGGGGGAATTTTTTTGAAATTTGTGGGGTTGTACGGGTCATTTCCACAGTGGGTTGAACGTTTAAGTTTAACCCCAAGCACGTTCCGGAAAAAAAGAATGCACTTTAAAGCAAATTAACCCCCAGCACGTTCCCGCCCCCGTTTTAAAAAAAAAAATACCCAAAACCGCACGAAAAAAGGGGTAAGCTAAAAAATACCAAAAGGGATAAACGCACCCTAAACGCATGAAAAATAGAAAACGTTTCTAAAAAAACGTTTAATTAAAATTTTATATATTTTTTTTAAAAAATTTTAGCTAGATGTTTATCAAATTTGAAAAATTAGGGGGCCTTTCATGTTTTTTTAAACGGGTTTTTTTAAACAAATTTTTCTGCCCCAGTTTAGGCCCTTTTAATCCCAAATGTACTCCCCGGGACAACATATTTTTGTGGGCCGGGTTCAAAAATTATTTTTGAAATTTTACCCTTCATGGGGAAATTTACTGTATTAAAATTTAATTTAAACCCGGGTTGGTTTTTATGCACATTTTCAAAAAAAATACTTTCCCTTTAAATTTCCCCCGGGAACTTTTAGAGAGACAAAAAGGTTTGAACCCCCGGGGGGTTTAAAAAAAAAAAAAGAATGGTAAATTTTTAGCAAATCGGATAATTTTTTTCAATAATTTAGTAAAGGAACTATTTACTTTCCCTTTTTGTAAACGGGGAAAAAAAAAATTTGAGCCCGGGGCGGGCCAACTTTTGGGTTTCAGGCGGGTTAATCTTTATGTTTTCGGACTTTAAAACTGCCCGGGACTTTTCCCCCCCCCTTCCCAAAGTTTGGGTCCCCAAACCCGGGGTTTTTCGGCACTTTTTTTTTTTAATTTGATAAAATTTTAATCCCAATCCCAAAAATGGGTTAAAAATTTTTTATATTTTTTAAATATATAAATTAATTTTAAACAAACCTGGGGATCAATTTTTAAAGGATTTTCGGTGTAAAGTAAAGGGAATTTCCTGGGAAATAATAGGATTTTGATGGAGAAACCCGATACACAAAAAATTTAAAACGTTTTTAAAGATGCACGTTGAAAAGCTTTTTAAACAAGCCACTTGCCGTTTAAAGCCCACGTTGAAGATATCCCAAAAAAAGGCGACCCCAACGAAAAAACGCTTTTTTTTGCCCTTTAAAACGTTCACCCTACGGGTAATTGTTTGATTTGTAAAACAATAATTCAAAATAATTCGTGAAAAAGAGAACTAAAACCCGATGTATGTTTGGGAAATTACAACTTGGGGAAAGGGGGTTTTTTTTGACAAACGTTCACAAAAATTAAATTATTGTTTCATTATTTTTTATTTGCGGATTATAAATACTGAATAATATAAAGGGGACCATACGGTTTAAATTTTAAATCCCTAAAGATGTTTTTATTCTAACTGTTGTAGATTTATTCCCAAATTTTCTTTTGAGTCTTTCATTCATTCATTCTTTCATTATTATTCATTCTTCTTTTCATTATTCATTTTTTTTATAATTTTTTCTTATTTTTTCTTTCATTCATTTCTTTCTTTTTTCATTCATTCGTTTTTTTTCCCTTTTTTTTCATTATTTTTTATTTTTGTTTTTTTAAATTTTTATTTTTTTTTAATTAATTTTTGTTTGGGTTGGGGAGACTTTCGTGGTAAAAAAAATTAGATTAAGAGCTCAAATTTTTTTTAAAAAATGAAAATTACCCTTTTTTTTATTTTAAATTGTTTTAAGACAATTTAAATTTTTTAAAGACAAAATTAAAACTGAATGTATCCCTATTATACATATCCCATAATTATTAGGGTTTACTAAAAGGCCCGTTGTTGAGGGTTTAAAATATGATTAAAATTTAAAGGTTAATTTTTAAATTTAAGGGAAAAAATTGGGTACCCGGATAAAATTTTTGTGTTAAAATTGAATTTGGTGGGATTTTTTGGTTTTGAAAAGGAAAAAATGAAATGTGGTGGTTTGGATGTTTGAGGTGATAAAAATTGGGGGCGTTTAAGGTTTTAGTTTTTCTTTTCATTCTGTTGTTTTAATATAAAAAATTTGAATTGGATGATTTGAAACGTTTATTAAAAATATAATGGGGATGTTTTTTATATGTTTTTAAATTAAAAATTAAGTGATATAAAAAGGCGTTTGTTTGAGGGAATGAAAAGAGGATAAATGATTTTACTTTTTGCGATAAATTGGTTTTAAAATGAGGGATGATTGGAGAAAAGAAAATTTTTTTACCTTAAAACTAAATTATTGTTTTTTTCATTTGGTTGGTAAAAATTTGGAGTTTTTAAATTAAAGATTAAGGTTTGATGTTTGAAAAAGTGTGTAAGGGAAAAATGATATTAGAATGTTTGATTGGTTTGTTTTTTTTTTTTTTTTTTCTGTTTTTTTTTTTTTAAATTTTTTTCAACGTTTAACCCTTTTCCCCGGGCCCCCTGGACTTAGGGGGCTATAAAGGGAAAGAAAAAGAGTGAATTTAACCCATTTTTGGGAAAAAGGGAAACTTTATGAGTAAAGCCAAAGGAAATTTCATTTTTAAAAGATTTTGGATTTTAAACAGCTTTTTTAATACTGTTTTATGTTGGGATTTTTTGGGTTTGGATAAATGATTTTCGGGGTGGAAAGATCAAGAAAGGAAAATTGTGTCAAAAAAATTTAAAAATTTGGTTTGTTTTTTAAAGTGTGAAATATGGCTTTATTTTGATAGTTTTTTAATATGGCAATTTTTTAAAAAAAGAAAGACACGGGGTTTTTGGCAAATTCAATTAAATGACCAAAAGTAAAGTATTAAAAGGGTTAAAGTCAATTTTTGAAAAAAAACTAAAGAAGATTATCAAAGTGTTTGGTAAAAAAATAGAAATTTAAAATTTTTTTGAAAAGGTTTTTTAAAGGGGTTGTGCAAAAGTTTTAAATTAAATTGAAAAAAAGGGATGTATGTTTTGGGTTTAAATATTTTGGGATTTTAAATTTTTAATTTAAATGTTTGAAGAGACCCCTACTTTTTTTAAAGAATGTGGCGGGGGAAAAAGAGTTTGGGGCCCATGAGAAGTTTCCCCCCGTTCCTGCTTTAAACCCAATATTTTATCTTTAAATTTTCGTTGTGGGAGGGAAAAAGAAAAGGAAAAATTTTAAAAACACGAAAAAAATATTAATCATCATTTAGTCACCGAAATAAATTACAAACAAAAAAGAAGTTTATATTTTAAAAAACCCCAAAGCAAAAACTAGACAACTTAAAATTTTATTTTAAAATAATCATATGAAACCCAATTAAAATGAGGGAAATCATGTGTGTTTAAATTTTAAAGAATAATATTTTTTTTAATGATATTTAATTTTCGTGAAATTTAACATGGAAACATTAGGGAGATAAAAAGATAAAATTTGGTGAAAATTTAAAACAAAAATTTTGAAAAGGATTTAAATTAAATTTAACGGGAAAAAGGGGTTTTAGATGGCATGTTAAATTTTAGTCCAATTTAAATTTTTTTTTTACAAACTTGATTTTTTGTAAAAAAGCTTCCAAAATTTGATTTTTACTTAAACTAAGAAAATTTTAAATGATCCTCTTTTTTTCCCAAGTAAAAATGTTTTTTTAAAATTGTTATTTGACTTTGGGTTTTAAAAATATTGGCAGACAAAATAAATTAGAGAATTTTTTTGTTGAATGTTAAAACCCAAAAAAAGAATTTTTTTCCCGGGTAAAAAAATTTGGGAACTTATTTTAATTATTGTTAATTTTAAAGTAAAATTTAAAAAAGCCCAAAGGGTAAAATGAAAAGATTTTACAAAAATTTTTTTCCGACCTTTGTTTTTAAAACTTTAAAAAGATATTGGGAATATATTTTAAGATAATTTTTTTGTATTTTTAAAATAACTTAAATGATTATCATTATTTTAAAACAAAATACTCTTTCCCAAAAAACCTTTCCAAAATTTAAAACGTTTTAAATGGTAAAATTTTTTTATCTATTCCCTTTTTGAATTGTTGTGAAAAATAACCCTTTTCCGTTTCGTTTCACTAATTTTTAAAGTTTTCCCTTCTCCCGGGAAAACAATGGATTTTTATTTGTTGAATTTTTTATTTTTCAAATTATAAATTTTAAATTTTTTTTAAAATACTTTTTGTTTAAGGGATTCCGGGTTTTTTCCCTTTTTATTCCTTTTTGTATCAGACCTTGTTGTTTTACTTTTTTCCTTTTGTGAAAAAAATCCAGGGTTTTAATTTTTTTTCCCCAATTTTGGACCCAAAATATCTTTTTGGTCTAAAATATGGGTTTGGGAAATTGTCCCAAACCGTATCAAAATCAGAAAAAAAGAAGTTAGTCCCGTGAAGGGTAAGTAAAATTTAAAAGATGTGTTTGCACGGCAGACATAAGTTTTTTTAAAAACCGGGTTGAAATTAATGTTTTTTGGCTTTAAATATTTAAGGGTTAAATAATTTATGAAAAGGGTTTTTGGATTTATAAGTCTGATTTGAAGTTTTTTAAAAAACCTATTTTTCCTTTGAAATTAAATAAGGTATTTTCTCCAGAAATTTTTAAAAAGGAACTTTTAAAGGGTTTCGAAAAAATCAAAAAGTCCATTATTTTTTCAAAGAATTGTCAAGTTTTTTTTTAAATAAAATTTTAAGTGGAGTTTACTTTTTTTTGTAATTTTTTAGCTTTTTCTTTTTTCGCCCGGAAAGGGTTTGCCGTCTGACCAAATTTGTTACTAGATTCTTTTAAAATGTTTTTGCGATTGCAAAATGAAATTGGGTATTTTTTTTGGTTTTGTTATAATGAAATTTAAAGGGAACAAAACCCGAAAAAAATTAATTTTTTAGAATTAAAGGCCCGAGGTTTCATGTTAATTTTAAAGGGGCCACCCCGGCATTGTAAATTTAAATTAGAAACTTTTAAGTTTTTTTTAAACAGATTTGAGGGTTCGATATTACCTTTTTTAAAAACTTTTTAAACTTCCGAAAAAAGTATTTCCTTAATTTTTGGTATTTTTTTATGACTTTTATTTTTCCTTTGGGTGTTATTTTTGCTGCTTTTTACCTTTTTTCATTTTGTTTTAAAATTCTAACGATTTTTTAAGATACATTTTAGTTTTTAGGAACGCATTTAAATTTAAAGGAAGGCATAGCTATTTTAAATGTGCGAAGGTCCAAAGAAAGGAAAAGTTCAATAGTGGCGAGGAAATGAAAAAAGGCCAAGCCCAAAACCCTGAAATTTAATTTCCCCAATACGGGGCAGTCGTCTTAGAAAGGGGCAGCAAGTCCGGCGACACGATTTTTTAAAATTTAAATAACAATACCGGTCAGAATAGATAAAAACTAAAAGTAAAAAAAAACTTGCCAAAAGCATCATTTTGTCCCTTTAATTGAAATAACGAAATTTCAAACAAAGAAAAAAAAAAATTTAATTTTTAAGGTTTTTTTTTTTAAATTTTTTTTTTTGTTTTGCTTTAAACAAAAATTTTTATAGGCCTTTAAATTTAAAAAAAAAATTTGGGTGTAAAAAAAATTAAATAAATAGTGGTACCTAAAAATCAAATTAAAAGTCAATGTTTTATATCAGGAATTTAAAATTTCTATATATTTTTAAATATGAAAATTTTATTTGAGATTTTGTTTATTTTTAAAATTCTTTAAAAGGATATTGATCGGGGAATAGTTTTTCCCTTTTTAAAATTAAATTTAAATTGATTTTTTTTTTTAAATTCCCAAGACCAAAAACCTAAAATTTTTAAGGTGGAGAGATTTAAAAATTTACCCCTTTAGAAAAAGTTTGGGTTTTTTTCAAAGGGGTTTGGGCAAAAGAACAGGAGGGTTCTCCCCCTTTCCCACGGGGAAATTTAAATTATTAGTGTTTGCTTTTAAATTCATATTTTTGTTTAAGTTTATATATTTTCCCTTTTGATAAAAATGAAAGGGTTTTTAATGAACGGGAAGCTAAAAGGATTAAATTATAAAAAAAAATTTAAATGGGTTATGCTGGGGGCCCAGCCCCTTAAATTAATTTTTTTTTATTTAAAAATAATTTTGTTTTTGAAAAAAAAGAAAAAAAATAAAATAAATTGAAGTATTTTAATTTTTGGTCGGGGTTGGGAAATTTTCTTTTTTGGGTTTCTTATTTTCTTTTTTATATCTAGGTAGCACCCCTTGGGAGGTTTGGGTTTGGATAAAATGATTATGTTTATGAATTTTTAAAATAAAGGGCGTTTAAATCATAAGTTATTTTTTACATTGGGGAAAAAAACTGATTTTTACGGGTTTTTAATGTTTTTTGGTACAAAAGTGTTCAATTTTTTCAATGAATTCAGTAAGAAAATTAAAAAAATTAATTTGAAATTTTTTGGTTTTTTAAAAGAAAAAAGTTTTTTTTTCGCCAATACAGGGGATTTCATTATTTTTTCAAAATTATTGGGCCTTAAATTTTACCTAATGTTTTAAATTCCCCCGGTGGGAGTAAAAAAAAAAGTTTTTTTGGGAGCCCAAAAAAACTTGTTAAAAAATTATCAGATTTTTGCTCTATTTTTTTACCCTTTCTTTTGTTCTTTTAAATTTATTTTTTTTCTTGAGGGAGGGGGAAATTTAAATTTTTTTTAGATTTGCATAGTACGGAAAAGCAATTTTAACCCAATGGTCAAAAATATGAATTACAAAGTCAGAAAAATTTTTTTGGAATAAAAAATTCACCCAAGCAAAACCAACAAAACCCTTTGCGAACAAAAAGTGAACCGGGTCTTGGGAAAAAGATCAATATCTTTTAAACACAGTTTAAAGGGTTTTCGAGGTTAAAAATTCTAGGGGTGAAATCCTTTTTTTAATTTCTATTAAAGGTTTTTTTTTCCAAATTTTGCTATTCGAAATAAGCAGATGCTAAATTTTCTTTCTACTCGGGATTAACCCGGATGTTTTTTTTCCGGGATTTTTCCAAAATGTTGCTTTTTATCGATTAAAAGCTTCTGATAGAGGTAGAATATTCAATTCCGATGGGGTTTTTTTGTTTTTTCCCATAAAAATTAAAATTTGTCAAAAAAGAACAATTTTGCTGTGGGGAAAATTTTTGTTTTATTTTTAAAATTTGGTTTGTAAAAGGCCAATTTAAAGAAAATTTAAAGTAAAAATTTTAAACTGACGAAATCCCAATTAAATAAATTTTAAAAATGGAAGGTTAAATGCCCCTTTTTAACCAAATTAACAATTTTAAAAACTTTTTTTTAAACAAAATTTTATCATAAATTTAAAAAGTGATTTTATTTGTTTAAAAATTAATTTATAATGTTCCCAATTTTAAAATTTTGGTGTGAAAAAATTTGTTACGATTTTTTTCCAAATTTAATATAGCCGGAATTTGTTGTTAAACGAGAAGACTTAAACATTCTGTGGGGATTTTAAACTGAATGAAACGAAAAGGGAATTTCCCAATAAAATTACAAAGGGTTTTTATTTTTAAAGCCGAAAAAGTTTTTTTTAATTCTAAGGGTTTGTTTTTACAAAAAAACCAGTTTTTCTTGTTAAATAAAATCCAGATGTATAACAAATAAGGGTTTTGAAAACGCTAAACGATCGAAAAAGAAGTTTAGAGATTAGAAAAGTAAATTTTGACAAAACATCTATACGTATGTCTTAAGCAATGGCAGTTATACCAATAAGTGGTGTGTGCAATATTAACAGAATAAAGTGAAATGTACAATAGTAAGTCTGTGGACTGTAAATGAAACAAATATATTTAGAAATGTTAATGGCATTCTAAATGCATAGTTGCGAATGTAATTTAGAATAACAAATTCTTGTGTGCAAACACTTGCTACGCTTTATCATGAACATTCTTGCCGACTTATGACAAAGGTGGATTTAATATTTCAGACCTGTTTAATGAACAGAGCTTTATGTTTTTAGATTTGTACAAAGTACATCTTAAATATAACATCTCAAACACAAAATAAAGTATATTAATTGTATGCTATTCTGTGAATTACTGTTTTATCCTAAAACAATATATAGTGAAAATGTTTAAACATATTCCAACATTTTAGTGAACAGATTAATTATTAAAGATATCCCCATTTGACACCTTACTTATTTTGCTTACAACTTCAACATATATCATGATATTAATCAACATGTCTTCAACTTGTTTCATTAGGACGTTCGATCGGGCAATTGATAATTGGGTGAAATGCGGAAAATATATTGCATGATATCCAAGAAGTACATATATCTTGAAACAGTGTACTCTCCTGCGCATCGCTCGAATATTTCACTATCGCTCACTTTCTTTTTTCTGCTAAACATTTATATTCAGAACTATATTTCTATTTTAGAAAGGGAAATCCATGTCTACATTTCAGCCAATTAGTGACGTGCTTACGAAAAATAGTCTCAGTCTTATAGTTGACACAAAAATGTAAACAATACACGTGCATTCAGCAGGCTACCATAGCTACTACAAAATTGTCCATTAATATTATCAGGAGCTGTCAGTAAGACATCTTTTGTATTAGCTTTCATCAAAGCTTGATAGTATAATCAGCCCGAATTAATTAAGGAACATTTCATTTCATACAGATAACTATGATAAAGCTTTGCAAATTTACTATGTTCACCTAAGACCAAAACATTAACCGGTATTCAACCAGAAAGGACAAAGAGGTATACTTTATCAAAACTCGAGTTATTGCCCTTTGATAGCTACTACATTTTATGATTGCAAAAATTTGCGAAGCTAGCTGGGTATCTTCCACGCATGAATGAATCCTTCCTGATGGGATTCAAACCACAAACGTTAGGTGCAAAACATATGATAAACAATATCAACAAGGAAAGGGGGAGTTCAAAGAACGCATTCCCAACACAAGCAAGCAACACGGGCCAGCTGTTAGAAGCCCAGAAGTACACCTAAAAAAGTTAAGACAGGGGACAAGGCAAGCCATAAGTTGCGCGTAAAACATTAACCAAGGTGTTACGCTGACGAATACTTCTAGGTCTATTGTCAATCAATTTACTCAATACAACTGAGTCTTTATTTTCAAACAAAAATGTGAAATGTACTTCACAATGATATACACAATTATAAATGGAACATTTAATTTGTTTTATATACATACACGTGTAACCACATAGTTATACATAGAGTACATAAGTTGGCTGCCACTCACAACTATATAGATAAACTTATTTATTTTGATTTAATCGAAAGTAACAACAGAAAAATAACAGCAATATTAAACTTGACCAATTTTGTATCAATTTGGTTTTATTACAATACATTAGCTGCAAGTTTCTGCTATTGTGAATATTTCAGGTGTAAAAGTACAATTTTTGTCTCCAGCACTGGGTTAACACTTATGTTTCTGAATATGATACCCAGTCACATTTTTTACTATATTCACTGAAATGTTGATACCAATTTTGCATTGTTTACTTTATATGCATTAAAGCAGCACGCCCCCATATTCATGCTAATTTTCATGAAAATTTGAAAATTCTTTTACAAGTATAATACTGTGAAGTTACCAAAAAAATGCAATTTACACATTATCAAAGGCACTTAAAACCCATGTAAGTTACCAAGAAGGGGTCAAAAATGCAAAAATAGCCCTTACTGCGTTAGTAACGCAGTAGAAATATAATTATCAATACTAAAATGTCGGTCATTAATCGCACATAACATGTAAATTATTATTAGAAGTATGAATATTTTTACTTTTCCTACATTCTTAGTGCATTTTTCTCAGGTTTGATTTTATTGAAATAGTTTTGCTCTTCCAGAAGCGTGCAGATTTACATGAAAGAAAAAGACTAAGTTTTAATCTTTTTTTCCGTAAATCAATGGTAATAATTCAACAATTTCTTTGTCAACTATTTTAAAAATCAAAATCAAAGTGATTCCTCGGAAGCATCACAATAAATTAAAATGACCATTGCAGATTTGGTTTACTTGAGTCTGTACATGAGGTATAATGAATAAATGCAGCATGTCTGTCCATGTGAACAGCTTTACTTCGAATGTAAGTAGAAAAAACTGAGACACTAAAGATCTATCAAACCCATCTACTTGCACACAAGTAAACGGAAAACCTCATTTTCTTGGAAACTGTAATAGAATTTCTTAGCCTTATAAGCAAGTATACAAGCTAAACAATGGAGTAATTTTTCAGATAATGACATAGTGAGAAAGTCTCTCACATGAATAAATAGTCGAAATGTGTCCATAAAAAGTAAAATCCCAATATCATATTTGCAAACTTTAGAAAATAGTAGCTTTCTTTTCAATGAAGCCTGTTATTATTTAACCTTGATTGAGCCACGTCACGACAAAACCAACATAATGGGTTTGCGACCAGCATGGATCCAGACCAGCCTGTGCATCCACGCAGTCTGATCAGGATCCATGCTGTCCGCTATCAGTTTCTTTACTAATTATAGGGTATGTAAGCGAACAGCTTGGATCCTGATCAGACTGCGCGGATGCGCAGGCTGGTCTGGATACATGCTGGTCGCAAACACATTATGTTGGTTTTGTCGTGACGCGGCTCAGTTTTATTTTTTGTACTTCCATGTAGTACATGTAGACATGTGACACAAACAGTCAATAAGACATACACAAATCATTTCAAAATTTCCAAAAACATGTACATCAAAAGGATGCCAAATTACTGTAGTAAGAAATATAACTATAAAAAACTATTTACCTTAAATCTGTGGAGTATGGAAGATATATACATGTATGTATAATTGACATTTTTGTCAAGAATTTTGACTACCTAAATATTTTGCTATAAATGCATGTCAATTAAGCAATGCTTTGTTCAAGTATTTATACAAATGAATATTAAACTTTGAGGCATTCAGCTATCAATGTCAAATAAATACATGTCAAATGCTCCTCAAAAAAAAAGAATTCAAACAGAATATCCATAAAATAAAGAAATATAGAATTATATGATATTATAATTACTAGATATGTTGATAACTGAAAAAAACAACAATTTTAAAAAGAAATAAGAGATATTAAACAATGTTTTAAATGATGGCTATTAATTTTGCAATTTTCAATGCACATATAGATTTTTTTCTATTAAACTACAAGGATTTTATAGGATTTTAACAACTATTGCAGACCAAACACAGCATGAACAATTGTGCCGTCCGATTTGATCTGGGTCTGCACTGTTCGCCCTTCATAATGATAAATAGTTTTGTCAAGATAAGGAATATAATCAAGTCAATTTAAGATAGTTCGCATGTCTTTGGTTAATAGTAAGCAACGCCGACCTGTGCCATGTTTGAAAATGACAGGCTTGATGTTTTTCAGTATTGTGTAAATGTATATTGTTGGTTGTTCTAAAAACAACCCTGACTATGATTAACTACATTTTATTTGTTGAAACTGTTGTTAGTATCTGAGGCCATTTTAACCCGAGAGATACATGTAAATATACAAACATCTGGATACAGAGTGATCCCTCGGAAGCATTAATCACAACACAATTACATGAAAATTGCAGACACGGTTTGATTGAGCCTGTACATGAAGGATAATGAATAAGTGCAACATCCATCACACCCCCTAGCACCGGCTTGAGCGGAAGCCAGTGTATAAGCCATTTTTATTTTTTTTACACAATTTATTTTTAAGCATGTAAATATTGCATTAGAAGAAAAGGGTTTAAAACTTATCAGAGAAGAAATAACTGCTGCAGTAATCATAAATTTAGAATAGACCACTTTCAACAGCCTTAACTGTTGGGTTAATCTTTTAGCAACATGTCTTTTAATTGAGAGTTGCGTGTTTAAATCGCTGGCAGTGCATCGGAACTTTTTAGATTTAAATAATAGCTATTAATGACAATATTAAAAACACACTGCATATGTGCTGTGGCCAAGTGTTTAATTTGTTGGCAAGATGAACTGACTAGCAATCAATTGCAGGCTTAAGGATGGAATATTGCCCTAAGAATGAACACTTTACAGGTAAAATTACATCAAATAAATTAGGGAGAAGTGAATAAGACAATTCTTTCAGCATTGTTGTTTGGTTAACCCTTTAGCGACATAGTTGAGAGTCGTTTATATGCATATTTGACGCGATTCAGTGATTAGAAACACATAATCTCAATTCACAAGTCCAAACATACTGAATCAAAGTTCATATCATGACTGTCCGCACCTGCAAAGCATTGTACTGGTGTAACAAAATACAATGTATATCCTCTGAACAAAACTTGCAAGCTCATCTTCCTTACACCTGATGTAAAGATGTCTGAATCACAGTACATATGAAAATTGTCCTCTACAAACGTCTGTTGTCTGTTTTCCGAAGTAGATCGCGGAAACTGGTTTCTCTCTCGATATTCTTAAACAATTGAGATGAAGATGCACTCTTCTTTTAAAACCTAATTACTTCTGTTATAACTTGTACTACTTTTGTCAACATCACAATTTTAATGAACCTGTGTAGAAGAACACAATTTATCCTAAATTTCGTCTCAAAAACTCAAGCAGAGAATTCTAGGAGACGCCTTATTGTCACACTGGCTAGAAAATACATGTCTGTTAATAAATGTGAAGCGGAATGTAAAACATATGGCTAGATAACATAGCCAGACTGAAGCTGTTGTTGGCGTCGGATGTCGAACTAAACCCTGGACCTGTTGATTTTGAAACTATCCTGGATGCTATTAAACAGTCAGAAAATAAAGTTTTAACGCAAATCATGTCGGTTAAGACAGATATATCAGATATCAAGAATGACATATCCTCCATAAGAAATGACCATATCAAATTAAGGTCAGAAGTTGAGGATATTGGGATAAAACAAGCTAGTTATGAGGAAGCCCTTAAGTCTACTAGTTGCAAAAGTCGATGTTTTGAATGAAATCACAGAAAATTTACGTCTAGACACGGACCATCTTAATAATATTGTAGGCAGGTACAATGACACCGTATCAACATTGAACGAAGAGGTTGAACAGTTAAACATGAAGAGTATCTCAAATAATATGAGGGTATTGAGTCTAATCCGTTGGAAATGACTCAACTTATCCGGATTTAGTTAAATTGGTAATTGATAAAGTATTGAACATCGCTTGCCGACATTTAAATGGAAACCAGATGACATAAAAACATTCGCATAATTCCAGGTTCCGATACTAGTATTTCTTCCCCTTATTATCCATACTTTTAGACATGATGATGACAAGTATCAAGTGTTTAAAGGTCGTGATCTTCTTCGAAAATAATTCAATTCGTGTCGCTGATGATTTGACATACAAAAAGGCAAATGCTCAAAAAGACTTAAAACAAATGAGGGGAAATCTGGATATTTCTTTAAGAGGTAAACTGTGCGTGCGGAGAGGATAATCATAATACGGAGGACTAAAATAAAACAGTTTATAGACAGGCGCAACTGTGCGTTGAAACCAACAGTGTATCCAGCATCCTATGGTCAAGAAAATGGAACATCAATAGGGTTAGGCCGAGGCCAAAGTTGACAATCGTAAAGTTTTGACAGCAACACTTTCGACAACACTTTCTGACCCACAAAACAGGCCATTTCCTAAAAGTAACCTTTTCTTAATTAAAGGTATTGATTTCATCGATTTACCAAGTATTTTTCAGTGATAAAAACGTGTCACTTATTCAGTTCCTTTAATACTTCAAAAACTCCCGAGAGTACCAATTATTTGCTATAAATATAAGAAACATGTTAGAAATATCATCATTTAATTACAAACAAATGGTTTCTGACTTAGATTATTCAGTCTAATACTCCAACAACTTGAGACTGCAAATACTTCTAAATTCTGCGTAATTCAGATTTGCCATATAATCACTGGTAATTTTTTGATATAATTGCAGACAAAAGAATTCGTAACTTATTCTTGAAAGGACCTAAATACAGAATTCTTTCTGAAATTTGATTTTAATGCTTGTCGTCGTGGTCAGATTGCTGAATCTATAGAGGAGTTTCGGTCAAATGGTGTCGCCTTGAAAAATGCGGATAGTAATGTCTAGTTACATGGAAAATCGTAAACATTTTTAAAATTTATTTGATTCACGTATTAATTTTTTATTGTGGAAATGAACATCTTTTGCCACCAAACCAAGACTTACTTTAAGACATCTGAAAAAAGATATTTTAGCTTTTCATTCAAATTCTGTTTTTGTGCCAGCGGACAAAAGGCGGCTAATAATATTATAATTGTATGACGAATCCATTACATTAGCGTTTTTGCATAAGGAACTAAATAGTACTAATGCGTATTCTAAACCTCTGCCTCCGAAAAAGACATTGTAAACAATCACATTTACTAATATTTCCAATCTAAAGTACAAATAATGAAAAAAAACTCAAACTTCCTATTATGCATTGGATTCCTAAATAACATAAAAAAACCTTACAAAGCTAGATTCATTGCTAATTCTACATTCTTGCACTACAAGTAAACTTTCTATATTTATTGACGTCTTGTTTTGACGGCCATTAAAACAATGTAATTAGATATTGTGATAAAGTCTATTGAAAACACAGGCAAACATCTCTTTTGGTCAATTAAAAATTCTGGTGAAATCTTGGATAAATTCAAAATTAAGAACTTTCAAGCTTCAAACTGTCAGTACTACGATTTTTCTACACTTTATACAACTTTGCCACATAAATTAATCAATGATAACTAATTTCCTAATTCAGAAAACTTTTGCACCGGAAAAAGTTACCTTTCTAGCATGTAATTCTAAGCTTTTTTTACTAACGGTATTGTTAAACATTATACTAACTGTGGACCTGATGACGAAGTTTGTAGAAAACACTCTCTTTTCTTTTAGACAACATTTATGTCAGGTTTGGTAATACCCTATTTAAACAGATCATAGGAATTCCTATGGGTACTAATTGTGCACCCCCTGGTCGCCGATTTGGTTTTTGTACTGCTATGAAAAAGACTTTATGTTGAGTCTCTCTGAAAGATAAACAACAAGATTTATAGTCGCATTTAATAATACTTCCAGATACCGTTGATGATATTTTTATTAGATAATCCTTATTTTGATCTACTGATCATATGGTGGTATCTGACATTTTATCCGCATGAACTAAACTTAAAAAAACGAACTCTTCAAATTTAAGTACATCATTTTTGGATCTTCATATTACTAGTCAACAACAATTCTATTCACACGAAAATCTATGATAAAAGAGATGACTTTGACTTTTGTATAGTAATTGCAACATCT
Source organism: Ruditapes philippinarum (assembly GCF_026571515.1). Lineage (NCBI taxonomy): Eukaryota > Metazoa > Mollusca > Bivalvia > Venerida > Veneridae > Ruditapes > Ruditapes philippinarum. The sequence continues at coordinate 27,342 of NW_026864651.1, read as the reverse complement.
TACGGGTTTATGTTTCTCAGTTAATTAGATTCGCTTAGAGCTTGTAGCAACGTAAATGGATTTCAACGAGCGGAATATTTTTATTACCAGCAAGCTTCTAAAACAGGGCTACCGCTAATCATAAATTACGGAAATATTTTTACTAAATTTTACAATCGTAACTTTGATTTAATTTTCGTAAATTCAATAGTGATTTAAAAACTCTTCTGCACGAAAGGGATAAGCCAGCCTGGTTTTTATGGCGATGTGATCTACAAACTTCGTAAGATTTTGGGTCATGTTGATTTTTCTGCTTTTTTTACTAAAATCATTTAAACGTTTTATTAAAAGAGGTTATGACCCTACTATTTTAAGACATACTGCATGTTTTAGTGTTCAACCCTTTTACAGTTGGACACTACGCTTTCCTCTTTTGATTGCATCTGACGGACTAAGTGGGAGACTCTATGATGGATAGTTCGTAAAGCCCTTTGGGACTGAATTGTCTTAATGTTCGTCTTCTGCCTTGCTTCGTCGGGCCCTTGTAGGTGATTTTCTTGTTGCTCTGTCTTCCTTTAGGACATTGAGTACTTTTGTTATGGTCATTGGGTTTACTTTTATATGTTTTCTACATGATCATTTTAGTGTTTTACTTATTTAACCTTTTTAACCATGACAACTTTTAGAATTTCACTTGGCGGGGATTCATTTTATTTACACTGTCTCGTTTATAGGAAACATGGTGGGCTAAGAGCGAGGTTTGGTGCACCATTAACCGGTTTTAAACTCCCCAGGAGTCATTATTATGATGCTGACCGTTCCAAGGCGGCGCCACCACTGTGTTCCTCAGATGTCTGTCTATGTTGTTTCATACTGTTTTTGGTGACACTTTTGCTTGTGTCCCTTGTTGTTTTCTCGTCTACGGTAAGTATCTTCCCATTGCCTCTAGTTTTATTTCTTTTGATTACCCCCCCCCCCCTTTCCCCCGGTCTCCTGTCCCCTTCCCCTTTGTGGGCCTATTATTATTTTCTTTGAATTCCTAATCAGTTACAAATTATTTAATGATTAACCTGTCCGTGCTCTGTCTTTGCCCTGTCCTGTTTTTGTTTGGGGTCCGCCTGGGCTCCTTGCCATTGGTTCTTGTTGCTGGGTCATATGGGGGTTGCGTTCATTGAACGCCGACTTTCCTTGTTGATCTTGTTTATCATATTTTGAGAATAACATCTTGGAACATTGAAGGTGTAAAACATAAATTTTTATATCAGGATATCATAGATGACTATTTTAGAACATTTACCATTATATGATTATTAGAAACCTGGGAATTGTGTTTCGATGATTATGTTGATATATTGACTGACTATATTTGTTTTTACAATAAGGCCTTTAAGTATAACACTCAAGGAAGAGGTATGGCAGGTATTGCTGTCTATATACATAAATCTATTAATGGTTATATATCACAATTACAGTCAAATTGTAAATTTTGTATTTTCTTGAGAATATGTAAACAATTGTTTAATGCAAATCGAGATATTATTTTATGCATTGTATATTTACCCCCGGAAAATTCTCCGGCATATATGTACGAATCATTTAAAGGTTTAGAACTGTTAGAACATTACCTATTTGAACTCGATGTAAATTTTTCCGAGGTTGATTATATCATACTAGGCGATTTAAATGCACGAACTAGTAACCATAAAGATTATATTGAAAATACTTCAAACATCCCCATATTATCAGACTATGATGACATTTTGTCAAATCCTTACCGACGCGACATTCGTTTGACTCAGTCATTAATAGGTTTGGCGTTCAGTTATTAGATTTTTGTAAAACATATTCTTTATATATAGCAAATGGACGCTGTGGTCAAGATTGTGGTGTAGGTCATGAAACTTTCATTAGCAGTAATGGCAGCAGCTTAATCGACTATTTAGTTGCATCAGAATCTATATTTAATCTTATGTCAGATTTTAAAGTTGGGACAGAACTGAATCGAGTCATTTACCAATTGAAGTAAATCTTTCTAGAACTGTTGTGTTCTCAAATATACTACCTGGAAATAATAAGAATAAAAACGTGTCGTTTATAATTTCAGCGATAAGACTGTAGCAGATCTGAGACAAACTTTAACTTACACTTTAAATAATGCAAAGTTACATAACATGATTTGTTATATTAAAGATTTCTCAAATGATATAGATTCTGTACAAGATTCCATAATGGATATTTTTAACAAATCTAAAGTATGCGTGACTGAAACAAAACGGACTGTTCTTAAGCATCAACCTAAATGGTTTGATAACGAATGTTTTGAACTTAAAAAGAGTAAATACTATCATTTACGTCGCTATCGAGAATGTAGATCGAATTCTTACCTCGAGCATTACATACAAGTTAATAAAACAATTCAAAAACCTTTGTGATTATAAAAAGAAACATTTCTTTAATAACAAGCTCGATGATTTAGTAAAAGATTCAAATAACCCTAGATCGTTTTGGAAAAAAAAAAGTATTTTTTGTCCCCGTCTTAAAATGGTAGCGCTCAGAGAAGTATTCCTTTAGAATCTTGGAAAGATCATTTTGAGAAATTATTTCAAGGCCTAGTTGATGTAGACGCAGATGAAATTGCTCTAGTTGATGGAAATTTAACTGAAATTGAAAATGAGATTTTTAACGCAGAAATCACAGAAGAAGAAATATTAATGAGCATGCGTTCATTGAAATCTTCCAAGGCGCCGGGACGTGACGATTTCCCACCAAATTTCTTTAAATACACATTTGATTTAATTATGCCATTAATGGTTACTTTATTTAACAAATTATTTGCTAAAGGGGAATTTCCAGATTCATGGAGTACCGCTATTATCATACCATTGCACAAAAAGGGTAATCGTAATGATCCAGCGAATTATCGCGGAATCTCTTTGCTTAACATTTTTAGTAAGAGATACACATCCATTTTAAATAGGCGACTATCTTTTTATGTGCCTGCTTTTTAAATTTGTCTTTTGACGTCTTATCTGTGATACGCAGGCTTCATAACCTCTGATCCCCTTTCAAAATTCCATTTTATTTAGTTCCGCCCATTGTTTCTCGTTTAGGGCACACGCTTTTTATTACTTGGGGACCATACCGACGCCGCTTTTCATGGAATGGCACGGAAGTGTCACATTGAAGGTTCCATGATAACCGCCGTATGAAACACATCTGCGGATGTTTCTAAAATTCAAAATTTTTACTATTCATGTTTAAATGTTGAATTCTTGCTTAAGCCGGTGCTAGGGGGCGTGGACGGTAACTTGCACTTTCCATTACCGTCCAACAACAGGCTCAATCAAACCGAGTCTGCAACATTTTCAATTGTGCCGTGTTGGGCTTTCTTTAGGGATCTGTATTTATCTATTTTAATTAAAATAGACGAATGCCAATCTGGATTTAGAGCTGGTTAAAGTAAAACAGATAATGCATTTGTTCTGCAATCACTTATTTCTAAGGCACTTTCAAAGAAAAGGGGCAAATTATATGATGCATTCGTTGATTTCAAAACAGCATTTGATTCTGTCAATCGTAACAAGCTTTGGCAAATACTTTACAGTGCTAATATAAGGGGAAATCTTTTAAATTCTATAATTGCATTGTATAATAATGTAAAGGCATGTGCACGTTCTAACGGTCAAATCTCAGATTATTTTAATTGCCCAATTAGCTCAAGCAGGGATGTTTGGCTTCGCCGAAATTGTTCTCATTTTTTATAAATGAATTATCAGTTATGACGAACAATGACGATAAAATAAAAGGTATACAGATAATGCCAAATGAAATTTCAATATGGCTGCTAATGTTTGCTGATGACGTAGCCTTGATTGCACAAACAGTTAGAGATTAACAATATCAACTTAATGTATTAGAAACGTTTTGCAAGTCTAGTTGTTTGCAAGTAAATATATCAAAACCAAAGTCATGGTTTTTAAAAAGGGCAGTTAATTAGCGCGTAATGAATGATTTTATTATAATAATCAGCAACTTGAAATAGTTAATTCTTTTACTTATGTTGGAGTAACATTTACATCAACTATGTCGTTAAATATTATGAGCAATGAGCTTGCAATGAAAGCTAAACGAGTATTATTTTCTTTACTTTCTTCTTTGTATGATTATGGACAATTGCCTTCAAATATATTTTTTTTAATTATTTGATACATAAATATTACCGATCCGTCTGTATGGATCCGAATTATGGGATTTTAAACCCCGTGAAAATTGTAAGCTTATTCATCGTTTAGCTTGTAAACGATTTTTATGCGTAAATAGAACATCTAGTTATAATGTAGTATTAGGCGACTGTGGTCGTTATCCAATTTATGTAGAATCTGCCATGCGTTGCATAAAGTACTGGTTCAAATTATTGAAATTACCTAATGACAGATATGTAAACATTTGTTATAGAATGCTTTCAAGTACAACATGTGCTAAATTTTTAATGTTTTATGTAGTAATGGGTTTGGGCACGTTTGGTTGAACCAAGGAGTTCAAAATGAAAGATTGTTTCTCCATTTGTTTTGTCAAAGACTTAAGGATAATTATTTGCAAGGATGGTATAGCAAGTTAGATTCTAGTGATTGTCTTTCATTGTATAATCGTATTAAAACAATTATGACCAAGAAACTTATACGAGGGATGTCCGGAAAGTTCATATACATCTTCATTTTTTTATTGTATAACAAAACATACGCTGTTCAAATTTTGTCAGCATAAATATACATATCTAGCGAACACATTTATCAAAAATTACTGAACTGTGACTTACGTTTGTATTTTAATAGTATTTACATACAACATATATAAATCGTCATGGAGCACTTTGACAACGTCAACGGCGTTAAATAAACTTCATGTTTGCCAACAATTCAATGTCTTCTGATTTCAATAACCGTGGTACCTGTCTGACGTATACTTAATACATGTTATGTTCCTTTGCTATTACTTCATGAATTTCATATTTAAAAAAATAATTATTTAAAAACAAGAGCCATGTCAACATGGCCATCCCCCGCCGAATGTGTTTGCTCATTGGAAGAATGTATATGTAGTAAAGCGGAATAATTCCATTTTAAGAGGTTTTTTGGTAATGAAAACTGATGGCTATAGTGATTACAGATTTGAAACCTATATGAATACTGATGGCTGAAAATAACAAAGGGCAATTACTGAAAAATAATGCAGGGTAGGTTATCATTCTTGTGTGCTGCATCCCTCCTCAGTAAAATCTATCCACCTATGAAGTTTCAAGTTGATACCTCAAATGCTTTTTGAGAAAAACATTGAATTGAAAAATTAAGTATGAAAAAGAACAAAGGGCAATAACTCAAAAATTATAAAAGGTAGAGTTATCATTCTTGTGCAGTGCACACCTCCTGAGTGAGATCTATGCACCTATGAAGTTTCATTTTGATATCTCAAAGGCTTTTTGAGTTATGTGCTGGACAAAAATTAATTTTGAAAAATAACAAAGGGCAATAACTCAAAAATAATGCAGGGTAGAGTTATCATTCTTAAGCACTGCATTCCTCCTCAATGAGATCCATCCACCTATGAAGTTTCAAGTTGATACCTCAAATACTTTTTGAGATAAGCTCTGGACAAAATAGCATGAAAAAAACAAAGGGCAATAACTCAAAAATTGTATAGGGAAGAGTTATCATTCTTGCGCACAACATTCCTCCTCAATAAGATCTATCCACCTATGACATTTCATGTTGATATCTCAAACACTTTTTGAGTTATGCTCCACTCAGGTGAAAAATTAGGTATGAAAAATAACAAAGGGCAATAACTCAAAAATTATGAAAGGTAGAGTTATCATTCTTGTGCACTGCACACCTCCTGAGTGAGATCTATGCACCTATGAAGTTTCATGTTAATATCTCATAGGCTTTTGGAGTTATGCTCTGGACAAAAATCAATTTTGAAAAATAACAAAGGGCAATAACTCAAAAATCATGCAAGGTAGAGTTATCATTCTTGTGCACTGCACTCCTCCTCAATGAGGTCTATCCACCTATGAAGTTTCAAGTTGATAACTCAAATACTTTTATAGATATGCTCCGGACAAAAATGTCGGACGGACGGAAGGACGGAAGGTCGGACGGACGGAGACTATTTCTATATCCTTCGCCGAAATTTTTCGGCGGGGGATAACAAGGATGTCACTGGTTCCCACACAGTGTGTGAGATGTCTGCCTTTTTCAAAGATTGTTGTATGCTACTTTTGAACGTCTGGAGCGTTCTTATACAATATCCTGTCATCACCGCTTCTTGATCTTGTTTGATATTTAAACACAAGTTGCCTTTAACATTTTATGGTTGATTTTGTTTTAAAGTAAAGATTAAAATCTCAGTTGGCGCCGTATAAGCGTTGCTATGAAGTTAAATATCATTACGTTGCTCCGTCTGTGAACTTGACGTCATTTTTGCAACACAAAATTTCCGCACATTCATTGCCTTTAATCGTCGTTAACACGCTGTTTATTTATGTATGACGCCATAATTTACAGTAAATATCAAGTAATAGTATCCTATGTTGTCACAAAATTAAAACGAGTTTGCGTTAAAATAACAACTTTAAGCAACTTTTTTTTCGAGTAGCTCTCGTCATGTAATCAAAGTGCTCCGTGATTCGTTGTTCATGTTGCCATGGTGATCGGCGCTTTTCGAATATTTCTTTTATTATGTTTTTTTTATTTAGAAATATGTAGCAGATAAATACTTTAGCAAAATATTCAATCATCATATTGATATGACTGCTTATAATAATGTTATAGCCTTGTCTACGAACTTTCCGGACAGCCCTCGTATATCTATCTTAAATATCAGGAAATTCAGACATTGCTACGCTCAATTACGTTCAGGGCTTTCACATTTAGAAGTGACTAAAAAGTCATATAGAAAAATTAACACGAATGATTGGAATTGTAAAGTATGTTCCTTAGGATTATTTGAAAATGAATTTCACTATCTACTAGTCTGTCCTGTATATGCAGATTTAAGAGCAAACTATATTGCTAAGAAATATTATACTTGTGCAACAGAGCACAAATTGAATATATTATGATCGTTTAAAAATGAAAATGTTATAAAAAGTCTTGCGAATTATGTTTATCATGCAACAATTTGAGAAAAGATGATTATGCAGTTTTGATTTAGATACGTCTATATTTTATCTTCAACAATGTTATTTGTGTGAATTGTTATAATGTATTGATAAGTGTATCCACATAACTTTGTATCTTTTTAATGTTACAATTGTATATGTTATGGGCTGGTGGCCTAAATCAATAAATTATGTTCTGTTCTGGTCCTTTCTCGCTACTTGAAGTTGACATCGTTTTAAGGAAAATGAGAGATATTTGACGCCATTTTTGCTCATTATTTTTCCGTTCATTTGCCAGTAAAAACAGCGCTTCATAATATTATAAATGACTTGTCAGCACATGGGGTCCTGTATCGTACAGAGTAATCAACGGGCAACACTTATTTGCTACCGTGAATCCAATGAAAGTAAATAAAATTTTCACGAGGAAAGATTTTTACGAGGACCACTGATTACGTTGCCAGTGCTGTCCTGCAGTCATCGACACAGGGGCAAAAATAATAGATGATCAAGAAAAGCATGTTCCTCACTTCCAATGGAAGTCAGTTCTTGAGTTATACCTCTCAAACAGTTATCCAAATCCCACCATTTTTGTGCAAGTGCAATGGAACCTGTAACAATATATCAACTTTGAGGAGGTAAAAATGTATTTTATCAGACAAATGCCTCCAATGAATCTCTTACCTTAAATAAGTATTGTCACTGTATTCAGGAAACAAGACATTAGTACATATTTGAACAAATTGGGCAATTGATCAAATCTGACATAGCTAAAAAAGTATGTCCCGAAAATAGAAATAAAGTTGGAAATTGACAATATGATTATAATTTGAAAAAGTCGGAAACAGAAAGAGCAGTCTATTAATATAAATATAATTTAGGTTCTTATCACAAAGTGATCATGTATGGACTTCTTTTATCTTCTTCATTTGCAATATAGCTTATTATACAAGAAGAAGTCAGATGATTGCATTTAAACTTCATAAAATAAGCTGGAGAGTGTTTTATTGCACAACTGCTGCGCTAAGGCCTTATGCTCTATTAACAGGTGTGTGGATTTATAAATTAATTTCATTAATTGAATGTTTGCCTACATTATTTTTGGATGTAAGCTTACCAGTAACTCAATACCACCATGTTCACAAAATTTTTATGAGATTGAGTTTAGTGTAATAAAAATATCAATTTTCTTTTAGTTATAGCTATGCATTTTATGAATTGATCAACTTTAATCCTTGTTTTAGCAAGTTCTGTTTGGTTGTGCGGCTATACCTAGACTGAAAATGACTGTATGATAATGTTAAGTAATACATTTCAGTTCTTGTTATCATATTTTCAACATTTTATAGTTGTAGTATATGAAAAATACTTTATCTATAACAATGACAGATCAGTTTATTTTTTATGTAGATATTTGTGTAGAATAATTTTTTTAAATTATCACAAATCCTGACAATTGTTCAAAGAAGCAGCAAAATCAAAGAATATTCCATGGTTGCTAGGCAACCAATATTTCCTTCAGTTTTTAAGATTTTTTGTCCCCCGCCTTTTCGAAGAAAAAAGGGGGCTATAGAAATAGGCACTGTCCGTCCGTCACACTTTCGTGTCCGGTCCATAACTTTTTCATTTATGTAAGGAATTTGAGATTAATTGGCACGATTATTATTATAAGACAATGTGTCATGCGCAACAACCAGGCCCTACCTCTAGGTTCAAGGTCGCATATGCTCATTCAAGGTCAACATTGAGGGTATATGTCGTGTTCGGTCCATAACTTTCTTATCTATGCAGGAATTTTGTAAATACTTGCCATAATTGTTCACAATAATCAGACAATGTGTCATGCGCAAAAAACAGTCACCTACCTTCAAGGTCAAGGTCACACTTGGAGGTCAAATATTAACATAGTCTGTAACATGGCATATTCCGTGTCCGGTCATAAGTTTGTCATTTATCAAAGGAATTTTAAATAACTTGGCACAAATGTTTGTTATAATAAGACGATGTGTCATGCACAACATCCAGACCACTACCCCCAGGGTCAAGGTTGCACTTGCTCATTCAAGGTCAACATTGTCTATTTGAGCGTATATGTCGTGTCCGGTCCATAACTTTCTTATCAGTGAAGGGATTTTGTAAATACTTGCCATCATTGTTCACAATAATCAGACAATGTGTCGTGCGCAAAAAACAGTCACCTACCTTCAATTTCAAGGTTACACTTGGAGGTCAAATATTAACATAGTCTGTAACATGGCATATTCCGTGTCCGGTCATAACTTTGTCATTTATCAAAGGAATTTAAAATAACTTGGCACAAATATTTGTTATAATAAGATGATATGTCATGCCCAACAACCAGACCCCTACCTCCAGGGTCAAGGTCGCACTTGCTCATTCAAGGTCAACATTGTCTTTTTGAGGGTATATGTCGTTTCCGGTCCATAATTTTCTTATCTATGAAGGAATATTGTAAATACTTGCCATAATTGTTCACAATAATCAGACTATGTGTCATGAGCAAAATCTGGTCACCTACCTCCAAGGTCAAGGTCACACTTGAAGTCTGTTATTTGGTATATTTTGTGTCCCGTCCATTACTTCTTTATAGATTAAGGGATTTTGAAAATACTTGGCACAAATAGTCACAATGATTAGATGCTATGTCATGCGTTACATCTGTGTCCCTATCTCCAAGGTCAAGGTCACACTAAGAGGTCAGAGATTTACATAGTCGGTAATAGGGTATATTTTGTGTCCAATCTATAACTTCTTCATTGTTCAAGGGATTTTAAAAATACTTGGCACAAATAGTCTCAATAATAAGACGTTATGTCATGCACAACAACTGCTCCCGTACCTTAAAGGTCAAGGTCACACTGAAAGGTGAAAGCTTAACATGATAGATTTTTAAATTCCGTGTTTCATTCTATTTTTTTAACAAAATTATTGTTGCATTCGCAGATCTAGCATTGATCATAATATTGGACTGAATGTCCTGAGATCCATACCTCAACTTTTGAAATAGCAACATTTTATGCTTCATATAAAACTTCCCGAGGCGGGGGACGTTGGTAACTCTGTTACCAATTCTTGTTTTAGAAGAACATCATAGTAAAAATAATAGATAAATACAGAATCCCGAAAGAAAGCCCAAGACGGCAAAATTGAAAATGTTGCAGGCTCGGTTTGATAAAACCTTAAATGTACCTAAAAATAAAGATGTGAACATAATATAAGAAGTATTATATTCAATGTATATATTCAAGAAATGATGAGACTGTTGGATAAGGTTATTGTAAACAATAACACACAGAGCAATATATATATATGGGAAAAATACTGAGTTTCTGCTAAAATCCACAATGCTTGCTATCACCTGTCTAATGTACAGACCATGGAATGTATGTAATAATTTGAATAGAAACTTTTTGAAAAGTAAAAAATAGGCATTGTTTGTAATTTTGTTGAAAATTAATTTATTTCTGCAGCTGTGTTAGCTTTATTTTACCAAGAAACTTACAAAATAAATTGTTTGTTTATTGGTTTGAATTTTACGGCACCTCAAAACATAAGTGGCCATATCGCGCCGAATGCTATAATATGCTTAAAATGTTATGTAAAACTTTGTAAATGACAGTAAAAATGAGCAAATTAGATCCTAGAATACAAGTTTATCTCTTTCAAATAATCAATGATGTTTTTGATGGAATTGTATTAAAGAGTTCTTTGAGTGAATTTACATAAAACAATCTATTACGGGCCTATGTAAAGTCATGACATTTAAGAAGAAAACTTGACAGTAAAATTTTCATTACAAGCTACACAGAAAGGCGTTTTGTCATTCGTGAGGAGATAAGGGCGGGTAATTTTAGTGTGTCCAATTCAGCATCGACGAAGAACTGTTTGATCAAGGCGGTTTGACAGAGATAGAGATGGTGACACATCAAGAGAAGGGTTTATATCGTGACGTTAATTAAAAACGGAATAGTCCCAATTTGCTTTCCATTCAGATGATACGAGTTTATTTATAGCCGGTCTAAAATCACAAGCAGGTAACAATAAGTCATATTTTGAAAATTTAATGATTGTTCAGCTAAAGCATCTACTTTTTCATTTCCTCGTATACCTACATGACTTTGAATCAAATATAAGTTAACAAATTTTGTTTTAAGTATATCTTGAAATCGTAAAAAGTTTCCTTATCATGTTATTGTCGTTTTTTTTAAATATTTTTAATGGATAATTAAACAGAAAGCGAGTCAGAAAATATCACAAATTTATTTTGGGTATGCTGTACTATGTATGACAATGCATATAAATATGAATAAAAAATCTTCATGTTCTTCCTTAATTGCTAGAAACTTCTCTTTGAAATGTTCAGGTTAATTTTATGACTTTTTTATATTTAAACGGTTAATATTAATTTTCGGGGAACATTTTCATCGTCATTTTGAAGGATACTGTGTGGATTATTTTTAGTTTATCTTTTAAATGAAGGCCTAATGGTTTAATTTCCTTTAATTTTTCAGTAAAACTTGGTTTGAAAATACAATTTTTTTGCTGGATTTTTGCTATTAGATGAAATTCTAGTTGCATATTGAAGTGAAAGCTTTTTTCGACGAAGATAAACGATGGTTCTCCAGCTTCCGCATATAGACTTTCTACTGAAGGGGTAAGAAAAGCACCTGAAGCTAAACGTAAACCCTGGTGATGTATGGTATCTTGCATTTGAAGATTTGATTTTCTTGCAGACCATAATCTAATTTTGATCAGATAAGACTTCTGTATAATTTCAGTAATGTGGAAGAATTTAATCCCCAATTTGTACTTAATAAAACCTTTAGTAAAATTAAAGCTTTTAGGCATTTATCATATTCTATCAAAATGCAAAGTTTAAAGAATTTCTACAGAATAGTTTTAATTTTGCCTATATGCCTATATGAAAACTCCCGAAAACGTCCCTAAATTTAAAAATTTGATGTCTTTTATCTGGTATAGAATAGATAAATTCAGAATCCCTAAAGAAAGCTCAACACGTCAAAACTAAAAATGTTGCAGGCTCGGTTTGATTTAGCCTGTTCATGAACGGTTCTGGAAAATGCAAGTTACCGTCCACGCCCCCTAGCACCGGCGTAAGCAGAATTCAACATTTAAACATGAAATAGTAAAATTTTGAATTTAGAAACATCCGCAGATGTGTTCATACGGCGGTTATCATGGAATCTTCAATGTGAAATTTCCATGCCATTCCACGAAAAGTGTCGCATGGTTCCCAATTAATAAAAAGCATAGAATCATTTGATGTTAGTAACAATGGATAATGATCACTACCGTACTGGTCATCTAAAAATATACAATCATAGTCCAAGTATATAGCAGAGTGAACAATCGAAAGGTCGATGCAAGAAAACGTACCTGTAGCTGGATGTAAATACATATAGATGACCGATTGTTAAAAAAAGAAAGCTGAAAGTTATTTATCAATTTTTCAGTTATATTGCCTTTGTTATTTGTATATATACTGTCCCACATAGGATAATGAGCATTAAAGTCGCCTAAGAAAAGGAAAGGTGATGGTAATTGTCGAACAATACTCTAAAGTTCATCACTTGTTACCGTTATATTTGAAAAAGGTATAGAGAACAAATTATTAGAGGTCGATGTAAGGTCACCTGCACAGCTAAAGCTTGTATTCTTGTGTTAAGTTTTAGTTCTTTTTGAGGAACTCAATTTGCGATAGCAATGCTTGTACCACCTAATGTTCCACCTAGATGTTCTGGCGTTACTAGTGCATATATATTTATAAAGTGTATAATCTTTTATATAGATATTATATTTAGGAGATAACATAGTCTCCTTAAGACATAACATATTTGGAGATAATTTTGATAAAAGTAGAAGTAGATCAACATAATTTGACTTTAGACCACGGCAATCCCATTGTAGGATAGAATGACTAATACATTTAAACTAATATTATATTAAGAAGGAAACTTTATTAGACTTCTGGCATTCGGAGTTAGAGGAGGGGAGAGATTTAAATCCTCAACCTCAACCTCAATCAATTCGGTGTCGTGAAGTAAGTAAAACCGATTTTCTGTGATGATCGTTTTCCGCATTGCTTTTTTCACCCGATCTGTGATGACAATTCGCTCTTTAGGCGGTTTTTTTTATAAACTTTTCCAGACGGTGCCATTTGAATGTTTGAAGTTTGCTTCTTGGAGAAGACATTGATGGTGACTGAGTCTGCACAGAGGTAGACTCTTTACTTTGTGAAGCTGTATGCTTTTTAGGTAAAGGTAACTTAAGTGGGGGGCATTGACATAAGTTTTCCTGCGCTGCAGAGTCAACTCTTTTAACAGACTTTGTAAACGCAGTTGAATACGACAATTATTTTGGTCCTTGTGATTCTACAAGCTTTCGTGCATCTTGAAAGAAAATATTTTGCGTATACTTGAAGAAGAATTTCGTTCTCCTTTAACCACATGACCGGGAGATGGCGAAATGCTCTCCTCCACAGTTTGCACATTTAACAGGAACGTTACAAGTCACATTTTTGTCATGGTTTGAGCAGCATCTGCGGCAAAGACAGGGCAACAAGAAAATCACCTACAAGGTCCCGACGAAGCAAAGTAGAAGACGAACATTAAGACAATTCAGTCCCAAAGGCCTTTATGAACTATCCATCATAGATCTCCCACTTGGTCCGTCAGATGCAATCAAAAGAGGAAAGCGTAGTGTCCAACTGTAAAAGGGTTGAACACTAAACATGCAGTATGTTTTAAAATAGTAGGGTCATAACCTCTTTTAATAAAGCGTTTAATGATTTTAGTAAAAACAGCAGAAAAATCACCATGACCTTAAATTTTTCAAAGTTTTTAGAAAACATTTTTTGCTATGTTAACATTAATTATAATAAGAAATAATGCCATCTATATAATGTTTTATTAAAATGTTACAAATTGTGTATTTTAGAGTTAGACCTTTATTGCACTGAAATTCTGAGCGCAATACAAGACTAACTTGAGTTAGACTCAAATTCCCTCTTGCAATTAAGTGGTAAAAGTGGTACAAATACTTGAGTTAGACCTGTTGTATGTTTAATATTCTGATATAAATGAAATTTTTAATTTTGAACAAAATTGTTTTATTAATATATTAATAATAAAATATTCTGCAAGTCTGTAGAAGAAATTTACGAAGACTAAATCCTTTAATATATCATGCGAGCTGACTTTAGATGAAAGTACACTTCTTTCTTCTTTTTCAATTTATTTGAGATTCAGATTTACTTAAGGTCTTTTGCAGATTATCTGTGCAATAAATTTGAATTCTAAATAAAAATGCAAACAGTTTTGATTCATATAGTATTATGAACGGTAGTCATGAACAATGATGACTGACGATCCCGGTATATATTATGATATCATCAAAGTTTGAAAACAGGGAATGAACATTTTGTATAACTCACATTTGTTCAAAGAAGACACATTTTATTTTCTCAATGCACACCATTACCACCATTGGTGCTTAAATCCTGTGATTCCGATATTACTGTTATGCGCTAAATCTTAATGAATTTAATGTATGTGGTCCTCTTTTCTGATGATATAATCATTTATAAATACTAAATATTTTCGAAAATGAAAACCGCTGTTCGACCATGCTTTTATTACAACTTTTGTATTTACTTTCTCAACTGTTTAGAATATATTTTGAAAGTGTAATGTGCAAATTGTATGACATGTTTTGCTGAAAACTGTGCATATCTTAAGAAAAGTGTTTCATTTTATATATCAAAGTCATTTTACTTCTACATTTTGACCAAATAACAAGAGGTTGTCAAACATATTTTAGAGAACAAAGTAGGGCAGTACAACCCACTATCAGGGATCCATAGAACAAAGTACTGTTAGTACATGATATAATTCAGAATCATTTTTGAAAAGTTAGATGTGCTTTAAACACTTGCAACCACTTACTCATTCAGATATGAAAAGGCACACACCTGAAGCCCCATGTGCACACCTTAGATTAGCACTAAACAATTAGAATGGATAAATGTTTGAATTTTCTAATTGACACAGATACTATACCAAAAGCAGTTGATAGTTATTACATTTTAATTTCATTAAATTTGATAGGAAAAATTAATGGTTTTTAGATCTAAAATGAAACATTTTTATTAACTTATAGCTGTTTCTGCCACATATGTCAAAGCGTTTTTGATAATTGCACTCTCGAAAATTCAATGGAGCTGTGTGATGTAAAAAATTATCAGAATACAAGAACTGAAAAGGTCGTTATAATATATATGTGTGCATATTTTGATTTTTTCTGCACATATCACATCAGATATTGTATCAATAATATAAGTATTGTGAAGAGTGTGATTTGCACATGTTGACACTATGTTGTTCGAGTTGATAGTGTAAAGTTTATATTTCTAACACGACCCGCATTTTTCCCTATTGAACATAGAATAACCAAAAGTGTGTGTTATTATGCTATAAAATCACTATTTGACGTTCTATATTTAGACGTGTGACGTAATCATTATACACGTGACGTAACCACTGAAAATGTGACGCGCTGACAATAAGAACGGAAACAAATCAGGCGCAATTTAGCTAAATATCAGGTACGACAGCATATATTTGTTAATGTCGTGTTAGAATCGAAATAATATATCCAAATCGGTGATTTTATTGCTTGATAACATTACTGTTTGTTGTTCGGATGCGCATCATTATATCACTCGGGCTACGTCCTTGTGATATAATTCCTCGCATCCGCACTCCAAACAGTGATGTTATTGAGCAATGAAATCACAGTTTGGGATATATTATTTCTTAAATAACTTAACTTGATTAAAGAGAGTGATACAGTAGTAGATACATAATTTAAAAATAAAAACACAAGACCGCCCTCAAACCTGAAATTGTTCATTGTGTTACAGGCTAAGTTTGATTTGGCAGTAAAACAATGTACAGTCTACCCCCTTACACCATCTTAAGCAGAACACATTATATAAATATGAACAAAGTGTAAAATTAAGAATCAGGAAAACTTAGCTTATGATTAAACAAAGGTCAAACTTTTTAGAGGGGGATCAAAGGTTATGAATCCACTTAAGTGTATCACGTGTTATCATCCATTTTAAATGTGTGCATGAGAAACATACACTGTGTTTTACTAAATTGTACAAAATAATAGTTTCAACTGCACTTTATTTTATCAAATAATACAGTATGAGTATGATGTAATGACTTCAAAGACAAAATAAATGTTTAATTGTGACACTAAATTATTAATTAATTTTCTAAAAGATTTTTCGTTTACAGTTACTTGTACATGATAATATTTCGCGAGTAATACAAAGCAATGATGGAGGCAAATAATTTCTAGTGTTTTCATGAATTCTCACATTCTTTATAACACATTTCAATGGGATATGCATATTATTCCGTACCTGGAAATGAAACATTTAAGGTCTAACTCAAGCATTTTTGAGGAAATGTGATATATTTTACATCGCAATAAGAGACTTACTCAAGTTAGACCTATATTGCACTCACGAAAATGAACTACCTGAGACAGTCTTTTATTTAAAATGTAAATAAAAAAGGCAAAAAAAGCATAAATTACCCTAAAATTTTCACAGAATGTGTATTTGACCTTACATTTTCAAAATATGTAAAAAAAAATGATTTTTGGTAAAAATGTCACTTATACCAGTATTGCGCTGAGCCATCGATATATCCAAGGGCAAGGCATGACCAGCCGATTGACCAAAACGCCGGGCTCACTTGGCCACCCGTCTATCCTAAATCAGAGGCCAAAGCAGTGTGTTAGGAGAACTGGAGATCCCTTGGTATCCTTCAACTACAGGACCCTCTTTTCAAGGTAACGGGACGCTGCCAACGGCAAACAGGCAGTCAGTGTGTTGGCTCATTTGGTACAATAAAATACTAAAGATAGTATTTGATTCTTTTATCCTTTTGATGTGAGTGGAAATAGACCATTAATTTCGAGACTTACATATTTAACGGGACATCAAGATAACGGAGAATTTCATGAATTCTTTGGGATCTTCTTGGCTTTTGCGTCCTTGGCAAATTTTGCAAAATGTCATATTTTAAAAATATAGCATCTGAAACATTGAACTGTTATCATTTTCCTTATGGTTTTAATCATATTAATTAAAATAACTGTGCTTTTGTAAAACTGTATAATCTACTTATAGTCTACGTTTTGTAATACAACATAAAATATTGAAATGTTATTTTGCGTTTCATCTTACCTGAAACCGTAAACTAGTTATAAACCACTAGTTTTATAACAAATATACCAGCATATAAAATAAAGTTTAAAATTAATGTCATTTTGTACGTGGTAATTTATGTATTGTTCTTCAACTGCATTATATACTGTATACTTTGAAATGCAAAACTAGGTTTGTTTATTAGATAATAAGCATTCTAAACCTCAGAGTTTTCGGACATGGCATAAAATATCATGTATCCACCATTTTAATTTGAAAATCGGAAAAATGATGTTTAGGCATCTGGATGATGTCAAAGGTTGTTGGATGCCTCACACAGCACATTTGATCTGTACGGTATAACGATATATTGCTTTTTTTATTTTAGTTCTCAATTTTGCAAAACATGCGACAATGAGAAAAAAATTAAAAGAATCTATAGAATATTTGAATATTTGTAAGGTTCGTTGAAAAGACCTGATCGATATCTGTCTGATACAAAAACAAGTTTTCCGATGAACCTCGCATATATGCCGCAATTGTTCCAAAATTACTGCGCGTTATCAAAAGTGTATCACACAAAGACAGCATTTGTTGTTCTAGTATAGCAGTAAAAAGTCCTTCACAGACATTTGTCGTTTTGTACACATTCTTTAATCTATCGACATGAACAATTGTACGATTGACATAGAAAGCATTCTTAAAATTAGACATGATATCGTGCCTTACTTCATTTGAGTCAGAAGCAATATATAAAGCATATTTTTGGGGGTTTTTGAATCGTTTGAGGAAGGAATATATTGTCTGTGTCTTTGGTTTTCCTTCTGAAAGATTCAGATCACCCGGAATTGATGGATTCTTACCAATTCTAATATGACTGCACACAAGATGCCTGCCATTCAAATTGTTCTTTACTAATTCAAAAAGTTGTTCGTTAAGACGTTGCCTAGGTTTAAATAATGTGTGGAGTACTAGGTGGACAATTTCAGGGTTTGTCATGTTAATAATCCAATTCATTTGTTTTTGAATATCTTTGTGCAATTTTATATTATTCATCAGATGATTGTAAACATTCGTGTGCATAATTACTATCTGATGAGTCCAAACTTCCTTAAAATTCATGTTTGGTATGTTTGTGTAAAATGAGTCCAACCGCTGTCCACAGATATGAAAGTGTTCGGATATATTTTCAGGTTGTACCGTTTCTATATATTTTTTACATTTTGTCCAATTATAGAAAAATGGATCAATGAAATTTTCTAACTCGCATGGTTTCGTCATGTAAATAACAAATGTTCGATTTGTCAGCAATGCTAAAAGAAATGAAGACACAATGCCCCTTTCTCTGTCACCTAAACCCCCACAAAGTTGTTTACTGCATTCATAAATCAGAAACTGTTTATTAGGACAATCTTGCTCATGTTCAACGACAATATTTTTCAGTGTTTCTTTTCTTAAAATACGTATATCACGGTTTGTGTCATATATGGGATTTTTCAAGCTTACTGAATACGAACTTTGAAATTCCAAGTTATTATTCCTACCGGAGAATAATTTTTCCAGTATTTTTTCAGTTTTCCCAAATTTATCTTTTGTTCTCCTCGGTAACGTTATAAAAAAGGAATAATCGACTATATCACCCATTAAACATGTCACTGCTATTCCTATAGAAATCGCTACTAACTGAAAAAGAGAAGTATAAAGAGTATAATAAAAGTGATGAATTAAATGATAATTATGATATAAGCTTTTAAAACAAACCCAAAAAAAAGTTATCGACATTTTTCAAACCATGTGTTTTGTTGAAACCTCTGCTGAGATTTATAAACTGTCCATGCTCGTAGAATAGGATAACAAGACAAGTGAGATTCACTGACCTAGATAAGAGTGATCATTTTTAGTTATTTAAAGACATCTCAATGTCATTTTTCTTATACCTTTGTTGTTTTTTTTTCCAAAATGTTATTATTATATATATTAACTTACATTATATTTAAACAACTTAAACAATGTCTTGCGATTGTGAATAATTAAGGGTTCTGCTATGGAGATCAACGGGATTTTTCCATATTTCGCCTATCATAAACTGCGTTATTTGTTATCGTATATATTAATATGTACCAAGCACTAAATATATAAATTTCCCAGAAAAGAATATAAATATAAGTAGAAAAAGATTATGCAATATAGTTTCATATATGTATACAGTCTAATAGAACAATATTTCGTGAAAAGTTTTTTAAGCGGGCAGTTATACAGTGGCGGATTTAGGCTGCACCCAGCCCCCCTCCCCCAACTCAACCAAGATACGTTCATGAGCTTGGATGGAATCTATACGTATCAATTTTTATGTAATATTGCTCATGTTTATCAAAACATGTAATGCTCTCATTCAGTTGTTAAGCACCTGTCTATATGATGAAAAGGTCTTTATCTAGTGACTTGAGCGATAAAAAGGCAAATTTCATTGGCCTTAAACATTTCAAATATCTAAGTAACACTAATGGTGGCAAATAGGTGTGTTACGCAGTACAATATATAATAAGGACAGAAGGCAGTTGTTTATTATTTGACATGTTTATAGCCACTTACAAATAATAAGCAAAATGAAATGTGTATGATTATAGTACACAGCCTATAACTTACCAATTAACTGTTGTGTCACAGACACCACTTACACACCACCACATTTGTATACATGTGTGGTATGTGCATATATCAGTAATATATTTTGATTACGGAAATTTATGGTATTACAAAAAAAATTACTGAATATGCCTTATTTAAATAAAAACACATACACAATGTATGGGCATTCGTTATTACGGGTCAAGAATAATTATGCTTTCCCTTAAAAAACTACAATATTCTTTTAATAACACTTCATATTCATAATGTCAACTTATAGTGTATAGGATTTAAAGCAGATTATTTGTGTGAAGCCAAATTATATTTATGTTATATTACAATATATATTACAATCAATATTTTCAAATATCAAGTTTGAGCATAGTATATCCTTGAATTCAAAAAAGAGGTATAAACAATGTATAAGAGGTGATTTGCCATTTGTAGGATGAGTTATAAGAGACAACTTTTACATGTCGAATCTTCAAAATCTGGAAATAAGGTGATCCTTCTGAAGCATTAATCACAACAAAATTACATAAGAACTGCAGACTCGGTTTGATTGAAAGTGTACATGAGAGATAATGAATAAGTGCAACATCCCTCACGCCCCCTAGCACCGGCTTGAGCGGTAGTCAATTCTAAAACACGTAATATTGCTGGCATCAATGATCCCGAAGGTCCAGAAAAGTATAACAACACTGACAATTTTCGCCTGTCGCATAGTTTACTATTGTTTTTCTCAAAATCTTTCATTGACATGTCAGCCCAAAACTTACACTTTTCTGTATACGCCCCTATATAAAAGGGACGCAACCGTGTTTACTCCACGTGCAATAATAACGGGACCATCGGGAAAATAACGGTATGAACCGACAAACCGACACCTGCTGTCATAATAAGAAAACAAAATATTACAACTCGCATTATGCTTACCGCCATCTGCTTAGTGCTACTGTAACATGCGACTATAATATCGCTATCGTTGTCATCTTCGATGCCGATGTGCAGGGATCAAGTATCGCATTACATTTGTAATCAGTTAATACATTGAAGCATATGAATGGTAAGACACGTCAAATTCGCCAAATATTGATCAAAATCAATTATTTGTTGTAAAATAGTGTCGACAATGTAAGTGGCCAAATGATAGTAAATTATAGGTACTTACAGAGACTTACCATATTACATCTAGTTATATCAAAAACAAGCAAAAAATATAATTTTAAACACCTAGCATAATATGCTGACCTTAAGAAAAGGTGCGATTTAACGTAAAATGTATTAGAATATGTGAGTTTGATGGCTCAGAAAAGAACGCGCGAAGTTGCAATTACATGATAGTGCATTCAGAAATCAAAATGCATGATTTTATTCAGCATAACATAGGTTTCCATTGTAAGAACGATGTATAGAAGTCCTAATATCATCAAGCAAGATGGAATAAATGCACTAATTCAATTCCATACATTTATAGTTTATAAAGCGACTGATTGTTAGTTATCAAATGCAAACATCTTACCTTAAAGAATGTTTCACTCGGAAAAACTTTATATATATGCATGGTATGTCTGTACTACAGTTATTAAAGCAATACAGTTCCCGAACAATCATTCGCTACTCATTTTGTTCTTAAGAATGTTTTTCAATAAATTCGATTTAGCTTACAAATTTAAAATTCTATGTCTAACGCTTTTAAACAGGGATTGATTATCATTGATGTAATTAATGCTTATTAATTCGTCAACCAGTCTGTGTATGGCTTGTCAATACTATTGCAAGCCAAAATAATATTTCGTAAAAGGGTTGCAACAAGGGAAATATTCACAATGCGTATGTACACACAAATTGTATATCGCCCATAATAAACAATACGTTGACATTTAATAGCATAATATGAGTCCTCTAATAAACATTCACTAGTATTCATATTTTGTTTCAAATTTTACACAATACATAAAATGAATCCCCAGAAAGAAAATACAAACACATGAAATGGTTGCATCATGTGAAATAAGAAACGCACAGAAATGATGTCATCCATTGTTCCCTTACCTAACTTAAGTACAACTAACTAAACGTTCAAATTTCCACCCATAATAGACTTGTCATAACGTGGCACAAACTAATTAAACTTCGTCAATTATAATGAAATATTTAAATAATAACAATAGTCATTCACATAGATAAACAAACTTTAAACAAATTTATATGAAACTTGCCATAGTTTCTATCAAATTCTAAGTAGGAACCGAAGTATTTGAAAATTTATTTTAAAAAGAAATAAGTACAGCTGAAATTGGTAAGGAAAAAAACTATATGAAAAAGTTAAAATGTTTCTAATGAAATTAAAAATGAAAATAGTGACGAGAAGAAGTAAACTCATAATAAATATGAATAAATCAGGAACTGGAATGAAAAAGTAAAATTAAATGGTTTAAATATTCAAAACCGAGATAAAAAATACAGTTAATACAGCAACACCCGAGGAGACCTGACTGAGTATTGAACTTCCTAAATAGACAATAAAATTAGATTATGCCACGTAAATGATATATTGATATTAAAAAGCAAGAACAATAAAAACTAAGAGTACGTTGCGTAAAAAAAAAAGTCGTGTCAGAAAATCAAGTTTTGTTTAGTGTAATGGCACTATAATATTTATAAGAAAAACAAATGACAACAGGCAACATAATGTTAATGTAGAATATATGGATAAAAACACACTAATATAGCATATTTGATCTAGTTTCAAAACAGGGACTTTGGATTCTTACATTTGAGAAAGCTATCCAGCTAGCTTACGGAACGTTAGTGGTTCTACTCAGGTCCGTGCCTTGAATAATGTACGGAAGGGCACCTGAGGTCTTCCTCCACCAGATATGTTGGAACGTCGCCATATGACCTCTAATGTGTCGGTGTGACGTAAAAATTACTCACCCACGCAAAACAGGGCTAAAACATCATCATATTAGTCATGAATAGATATTATATTTGTCTATCCCATGAAACGGTTGCTAAGATTCACTTGACACATATATAAACAACCCTTATAATCACACCCGTTTACATGTAGCGAGCAGGACAGCTTGATGTAAGTAGAACTTACTATATAAATTTCAGTTTTTAACTGGATTACCGAAAATGTTGTTTTTTGTGTCTTTTTTAAAATCAAGATTTTTATAATATAGTGCAACGCTCAATTACGGATTTAAGAACACACAACCTCATCCAGGGTATCTATCTACGTGCAAACATTCGTTTACGGTGATAACCCCCGTATGAACATATATGCAGGTGTTTCAAAATTCTAAAATCTACCAGTTCATGATAAATGTTGAATTCTGCTTCAGCCAGTGCTAGGAGGCGTGAACGGAAACTTGCAATTACCATTACCGTCCTTGAGCAGGCTCATTTAGCCAAGCCTGGGACATTTTCAGTTTTGTCATAATGGGATTAATTTAGGGATTCTGTTTTTCTCAATTTTATAATTTAAGTCAATATTTCAAAAATTATCGATTAAAAATTGCAGCATGGAAAGACTAACCCTAGATTTTTTCGTCCAACAAGTCACATGCGTATAATCTAGTTCCATATAAATAGACAAGTCTGCCGTGATAGTCAATGAGTTGATGATATTCAATTTCAAAAACGTGGAGACATCAATCTGTGAGAAAGTAGCTTTAAAGAAATATATACAATTTTTTTTTGTTGTTGTTTTTTTTTAACTGAATTGTATTCCGTCCAGTTATAGCTACAATGTTCTTGTCTTATATTCCGTAAATCAATTAGTTTGGAAATATTACATTATTTTCCGTATGTCAAAATTTTATTTAATTAAAAACCAATCCTGGACCCTGATTGTGCATGAATTTCAAAGCATATGATGTGCTTAAGGATTTTAACATATCCTGCTTTTATCAAATTGCCTGGAACAATGATGGTATACGTCCTTGCACGCAACACAGGGCAAACATCTCGATCCGTCCATATGAATCACGTTTTGCAATTGGACTCGTGTCAAGTGCATATGACGTCAAGCCCAATCACGTATAGGTGTTCTTTCTTACAATGCCTATGATACGATTACTTATTGCCTGAGCCGAGATTCCTAACTGTTGTTGAAGTTAAGCGATAACGTAGACGTGTTAACGTAACGAAGGATCCTCTCTACATGACGTCACTCGGGGCATACCTGATCTCGGTCTATCCGTAACTGACCAAGTAGTTGCATACATAAATGACAGGTTGTGTATTTTCTGTTTACCACACAAAATGAAAGCAACTATATTTACGGACTTTTTTATGTTTTTGTGTCATTGTTAAAAAGTACGCGAGACTATGCAACAAATCGAACTTGAATGAACCTGCTTTAGATTAAAACAAGGTAGTGGTAATAGTAAAGAAATAGTAAATAGCATGATACTCTTACACAGTACAATTGCTCAAAATAAATTTTGACAGTGTTCTCTCTTTACCCTGGCCCTTAGGTATGTGTCTATTACGTTCACAATCTCTAAACGATAACCCACTAAAAATGTCATGAAGCATTCATCGAAAAATTATATGAGTTCGGACATTCTGTGTGACAAAGGCTAGTCTGTTTTAGATATATAACCCTCGATTTAAGCATTTTTCTTTCTAAACGATTGGTTTTTCTTGCTCATTTTAAAATAGTAAAAAGGTTACCTATCTATGTCATTAAACGCATGAATTAGTCAGAAGTGTAGAAACCAAGGGTGGCCATGTGAGGAATAACATGCCCAGTAGCCGGTGTGATTAACCCAATACAAATGCAAAAAAGTGGATTTATGAGGGATTTGAGATTTGACAAGCCTTTTCTGTATCTAAAATCATTAAGGTAGGGAAGGATGGAGAGAAAGAGTATTTGGTCCTGAAGGTTATTGGTAAAAAGGAAAGAAGCACTTGTCCGATGTTTTAGGTGGGCAGTCATGTTCTGCCGCGATTCCCACAACAACGTAACTGATTGGTTTTCTGAGCTTGATGCTAATACTGTCCACTGGACATAAGGACTATACATAATTTCAAGTCATTCAATATTTGATATTGAATCTACACAATTTAATATCCATATATCTAATGAAGTTATTTTAATACTAAACTTGAATTGATTTCAAAATAGAAAACACATAAATTGTGAACTAAATTGTTAACCTACTTAGAAATGTACTTTGTTCAATTAAGTCAATTACAACATAAAAAACTACATGGGGTGTTTTGACTCACGTCTGTTCAAATAAACTCTGTTACAAAAGTTCGTATTTAAAGTGTGATAAATATAAAACATAAAGGTTTAAAATTATGACCCATGTGTAACAACAACACCATGTCAGGATAAACAATTATGTCAAGTTGTTTTATTGATAACATATATCCTGTTTAAATAACTGGCTTTAAATTAAGTGTTTGTACGACGAAAACAAGGACAAACATTTCTTCGAAACAGACGAGCAAAAACCAAAAGCAAAGGAATGAAACAAATATTCTAACAACTTGTGAATCAGCGTTTATTTCCATAAAACTATTTAGATTTTCTTCGCTTTTAATTTAATAAGATCTAACATTGCTTTGCAAACCATTTGTTATCCACAGAAAGTCATTGGAATAACTTCGTAAACAATGAAATATAGATTTATATTTAGTTGCAAATTGCTCACAGT
Organism: Ruditapes philippinarum; assembly: GCF_026571515.1. Taxonomy (NCBI): domain Eukaryota; kingdom Metazoa; phylum Mollusca; class Bivalvia; order Venerida; family Veneridae; genus Ruditapes; species Ruditapes philippinarum. Next base: position 1,628 of record NW_026864651.1, on the reverse strand, counting down.
GGCATTGGTTTCTAGCATTTTAGGATGTATTCTGTTACAGGAATTGGTAAGTGAAAAGAATTAAACTGATTTATCACACTTAGTAACACACTTGATTATAAATGAATACTTGTGCTTATTTTTTATGCTCACTCAGTCGGGATGGAGAAGGTTTATCCGGTGAGCGAGAAAGTGTATCTTGGCGAGCTTTAGCGACCATTAAACATCAACCATGTATTTGATTTATCCTGCTTTTTATCACGTTTTTAGAATAATAAAATGGTTCCATTCTTACTTTTCCCCGATAAAATAGCATCTATATGTAGTTTTGTTTTGCTGATAAACATGTGAAGTCATCATGTGACGAAGACTGGAAGTTTATCCGGCAAGGCTTTATCCAGCTGATGATATAGACAGTAGCAGGTTAAAAATATATCTCAAACAATATTTCTAGTATTTTAAATAGCCCGCAATTTAAAATCATATATACTTTTCATTTGATATATAATTAAGAAAACAAAATCATCATTGGCAATATGCATAGCACATATGCCTTCTGACTATTTGTTTATTATATTTTAATACTCTATTTTTACCCAATTTCCAACGATTGAACATAAGCTGCATGCTTTCTTACTGCTGTATTGATGGTAGTTATGTCAGGATATATATGTTTCTTATGTTTTTTTAACATATTTATCAATAAATGCATGTATTATCTAATCATATGTATTGATAAATGTTTGAATTATAATGTAAACATTAATCGGTTATTGTTAAATATGTAGGCTCAATTGACTCCTACTACAAAAGTGATAAAAATGGATCAGTTGAATGTAAAGAGGCGATTTGTTGAGATTTCAAGTCAAGGAACATACATTTATTCAGCCTTTCTCAATCAAGACAAAATCAATCGAAACGAGGAAAAAACGATCGTCGTTCTCTCTTGGCAACAAGAAAATGCTACAAAAAACAGATATAAATGCTGTGTGGTATCAAACAATGAAATGCTCTCCTTGCAGTCGTCGAAAACAAATTATTTTGTGCGTGGTTATGGACGTTTGTATGCAAGTCGAGTTGAATGTCATGTCCCTCCATGGATAATCAGCATAGATTATGTCTCTATTGTTAAACAAATTGACGAATGCCCAGCCAAAAGAACATTTTATATTACAGTGACTGTCCGTAAACAAATAACAAACAGACCGAATTTAGCAATATGCAATAAATACTTATATGGATCGATTGATGCATTTCAATTAATAGAATGGTTTGAAGTGAATCTTTTTCATGGAGTGGACACATTTACAATACATTACAACCCAAGTCTTAATGAATTGTCTAAACGTGTTTTGAGATATTATGAAAATAAAGGAATACTACAAGCTTTGGAATTACTACCACCACTAGAAAGTATGTTTCGAATATACTTATGTCAGCAAGTAGAAACGATATACGACAATTCATTCATAAGAAATATATTAAAACCATTGTCTGGCATTCACACACGAAGCCCTAAAGGTGACATTTTCGATATTGTTTTCCCAGGACCTAATTCGTTTTTGTGAAACATTTATTCGTTTATACGAAATATAAATTCGTTTTTACAAAATATCAATTTGTTTTTACGAAATATAATTTCATAATTT